>NC_051387.1:57959998-57962498 GCF_015228065.2 Penaeus monodon
ATATTTCAACAATCCACAAATATTTATATTTTTTTTAGACTACTTGCGTTCTGTAAGAAAACGGTTCCTTTTCAGGGGGGCTTTGGTATTTTTTTTTTTTTTTTTTTTGCTTATTGTTAGTTTTTTTTTTTTTTTTTTTTATTTTTTATATATATATTTTATTCTCCAGATTTTTCTTTTTTTTTAGATTTTTTTACTTTTTATTTTTTTTTTTCTTAATTTTTCGTTTTTTTTGTCATATAGTTTTATCTCCATTTCTTTTCTTCCTCAAATTATCTTTCTTTTTTGTTTTCTTATTTCTTATTTTGTTTCTAATTTTCTTTCAATTTCCTTTCTTCTTCAGATCATTTTTTTCGTTTTTCTTTCGATATCTTCCTTTTTTTCCCTCTCTATCTTCAGATTTTTTTTCCCGATTTTTTTTGTTGTTGTTTTTTTGTGTCATTTCCTATAGTTGTTATATAAGTTTTCTCCCAATTTTCTTCTCTAGACTACCATCAAAAAAAAAAATCCTACCTACTTTCTACCAGTCATCGATTTTATCACATATGGCCCATTTCTTCCTCTCTCAACTCTCTCATCTTGGCCCTTAACTAGGCCATCTGTTTGACCTTTTGACCTCCCCTTGTCGTGACCCATTATGGAGAGGGTCCTACAAGGAGGAATCCCCGGTATTAAAAATGTCACAGTTATCGAAAACGTCCTCAGAAGGATCGGTTGTGTCTCGAAAAAAAAGGATGTTGTAGTTCGTCCCTTTACCTCCCCCTAGCTATACAGGACACGCGATTTCCGACCTTAGGGAGCGTGTTAACAGCGTGAATAATGGGGTGGCGTTGTGTGGTCTTGTATTTGCATGTGGGTGTGTGGGTGTGTCGGATGATTGTGTGTGTTTATGTGTTCAGATGATTGTGTGTGTGTGTGTGTGTGTGTGTGTGTGTGTTCGGATAATTGTGTGTGTGTGTGTGTGTGTGTGTGTGTGTTGGGATGATTGTGTGTGTGTGTGTGTGTGTGTGTGTCGGATGATTGTGTGTGTGTATGTGTTCGGATGATTGTGTGTGTGTGTGTGTGTGTTCGGATGATTGTGTGTGTGTGTGTGTGTGTTTGTTTGGGTAAGACTACTTATATATACGGGTGTGTATGTTTGATGTGCATGTATGTATAATGCAAAACGATGCTAAGAAATGAAAAAAAAGAAAGAGACGAATAAAGTCCGAAAAGAGAAGAAACGAACCTCCGAAAGAGAAGAACGAAAAGGGGTGATAATTCAGACTTCTAACAGAGAGGATCAATTTACAGCGGATCTGGAACGGACATGATACTTCGACAAGCAACTTCTCTCTCCCTACTTTTTCCTTCTTCCAGTTCCTTTATGCAGGTCCTCTTCCCTTCCCCTGTCCCTCTCTTCTCTACCCTCCTCTCTTACGGACACCCTCTCCCCCCTCACTTTACTCCCTCATGAACATTCTCCCTCTCCTTACTCCGACGTCACTTCCATAGTCATGTCAATGTTAGTCTCTTTACACACATCCCTCTCCCCCAACATATACACCCCTTCACCCTCCACACTTTCACACACCCTACCCTCCTATCCTCCCTTTAGCACCCCTCCACCCTCACACACGCTCCGTCCTCCCACCTACACCCTCCCTCCCCCACTCCCTCCTTCCACCCATCTTCCCTCCTACATCCTTCCTCCCTCTTCCCATCCACCTTCCCTCCTACACCCTCCCTCCCCCTCCCTCCTTCCACCCACACTCCCTCTTACACCCTCCCTCCTACACCCTCCCTCCCTCCTCACACCCACCCTCCCTCGTACACTCTCCCTCCCTCCTCCCATCCACCCTCCCTCCCTCCCTTCTCCCACCAACCCTCCCTCTTTCACCCTCACACATCCTCCCTTCTCCACCCAAAACGTCCCTTCTCTCCACCCTCCACCTTCCACCCTCCACACCCCCCCCACACACACACACACACACTCTCTGAGGACACGACTAGCTACTCTCTCTCTGTCCTCAAGGGTGAAAAAAGGGTGAAGGGGGGGAAGGGTGGGACGAAAGGAGAGTGGTGATTGAAAGACCTGTTTGTGAGGGAGAGCGGATGCGCGGAATTTGAAGGAGAGGAGAGGGAAGAGGTTGGAGATAGGAAGAAAGTGGAAGAGAGGGGGAAGAAGAGTGAGAAACGGGCGGAAAAGGAGAAATTGAAGAAAGGAGAGGAGATGAGGAGAGAGAAGAGGAAGAAGAAATTGAAGAAGAGGGTTGAAAGAAAGAAAGAGAAAGATATGAAGACAGGAGAGGAGATAAGGAGAAAGAAGAGGAAGAAGAAATTGAAGAAGAGGGTTGATAGAAAGAAAGAGAAAAATTGAAGAAGGGAGAGGGGAAAAGGAGAAAGAACAGGAAGAAGAAATTGAAGAAGAGGGTTGAAAGAAAGAAAGAGGAAATTTGAAGAAAGGGAGAGGAGAAAAGGAGAAAGAACAGGAAGAAGAAATTGAAGAAGAGGGTTGAAA
>NC_051387.1:57974998-57979998 GCF_015228065.2 Penaeus monodon
CTCTCTCTCTCTCTCTCTCTCTCTCTCTCTCTCTCTCTCTTTTGTACCATCTCTCTCTCTCTCTCTCTCTCTCCTCCTCCTCTCTTTTTTCTTCCGCTCTCTCCTCTCTCTCCTCTCTTTCTCCCTCTCTCTTCCTCCCCTCCCAATCCTTCTCCCCCCTCTCCTCTTCCCCTTTCCCCCTCTTTTTCTCCCCCCACCTCTTTCTCTTTTTTTCCTTCTTTTTCCCCTTTCCTCCCCCCCCTCCCCTCCTCTCCTCCCCCCTCCTCTCCCTCCTCCTCTCCCCCTTCTCCTTTCTTCCCCCAAAACCTCCCTTCTCCTCTCTCTCTCTCCCCCCCCCTCTCTCCCCCCCTCTCTTTCTTCTCTCCTCTCTTCTCCTCTCCCTCTCCCTCTCCCCTACCCTCTCTTTTCCTCTTTTCCCCCCTCCCCCCCCTCTCTCCTCCCTCCTCCCCGTCTCTCCTCCCCTCCTCTCCCCTCTTCTCCTCTCCCTCCTCTCCTTCTTTCTCTGGTATTTGTTTAAAATAATATTTTTTGTACAATTTTACCGTCTATCTTGCTTTTCGCTTTCCCTAACTCTGACTCTCCCTGCCTCGTTATTCGTTTAATATCAACAGTTTCATATCCATGACTAATGATACCAAATTGTGAGAATAAACTTGGAAAAATGGAAGCAAGCTGTAACAAATTACATAACCCTCTATGTTGTAACTCAGTGCCTATATTTGCTTATTATAATATATTTTTAACAGCGCCTTTCTATCTTCAATCTCGCCTGATATATCCCTGTTTGCCAATCGCTTTCGTTTGTTTGTTTGCTTGTATGTTTGAAATTCACCGTGTTTGAAGCAATGTTATGTATCCTTTTCGGTGGAAAATGGATATATAAAGTAAGGTTCCGAAATGCATTACAAAAGAGGCAATGAAATACATTATGTCAACTGGATTATGTCGAGGTAATGTCGTATTCAAGTTTCGTTGTTGTTGTTGTTGTTGTTGTTGCTGTTTTCAAATATTGTTGATGTCATGTAACTTTTCGTAGACGTCCGTGTATTTGCTTTTTGGACAAAAAATTATCACAGATATTCTTTTTTCTATTCCGACTGAACATACAGCTTTTATTGCTGTTGTTGTTGTTGCTGATGTTGTTGTTGTTTTGTTGTCGTTGTTGTTGTTGTTGTTGTTGTTGTTGTTTATGATTTTGTTGTTTCTTATTGTTGTTGTTTTCAAATATTGCTGATGTCATGTAGACGCCCATGTATTTGCTGTTTGGATGAAAATATATCACAGGTATTTTTTTCTATTCCGACTGAACATAGAGCTTTTAGATAAAAGGAATGAATGAGAATGAATATCTTCACAATACAAGAGATGTATTTGACCGTCATGAATACGTCATGAACCGTATTCTTGTCAACATGAATACGGTTCATAGAGCTTTTATTTTGGGGGTTTTTGTTTACGGCCCCCGGGTCCCCTTTTAAAGAAAATTTACCCCCGCCCCCCCCTTTAAGCGTAATTTAGCCCCGCCCCGAGGTGATATTAGGCCAAACCCCCCCAGGGACGAATCGCCACCCCGCCCCCAGGAAAACATACGCCCCGCCCCCTTGTTTTACGTCCCCCCCCTCAAATAGGACGTTTTACGGCCAAAATAATCCCTTTACTTCCCAAAATTTTTATACTACCCATTTTTATTCCCTTACTTTTGGGAAAAAAGCATATCAGTTTACTTTTTTTCCCTTCAACTCTGGGCATTACCACTCTATCCTTTTTTTAAACGAAAACCAAAAATTTTTCCAAATCTTTTTTGTTGTAAGCACAAAACAAGAAACTTGACACAAAAGGAACGCAAATTTTCTTTTTTTTTTTTTAATAACGCTACAGAAAGCCTCTTTGTACACGACGCTAAAAACCGGCGCTCTATTGTGCACACCTGAAGCCTCTTTCTATTATATTCTGGCCCTTTTCCAAAAATGCTTCCTGGTTTCTGTTATGAGCGGTGTTCCTTTGTTAAAAAAGGAGAGAAGAGAGGAGCGGAGAGGAGAGAGAGAGAGAGAGAGGGAGGGAGGGAGGGAGGAAGGGAGAGAGGAGAGTGACTGAGAGAGAGAGAAGAGAGAGAGAGGAGAGAGAGGAGAGAGGAGAGAACGTAAGAGAGAAGGGAGAGAGGGGTAAGAGGAGAGGGGGGGGAAGAAAGAAGAGAGAGAGAGAGAGATTATGTACCCAAACTTGCGCGCTTGAATGTTTTGAATAATGATAACAGATAAAAAAAAATTAGCCGGGGCGGGTGCCTATATGCATCTATGTATATCTATATGTACGTTTATACGTATGGTATAAGTATATGCGTATACTACCTACAAATCGACACCCAGATATCAAAAAGAAAAACAAAATATCCTTACCTTCATATCTTAAAAGAAAAGAAAGTTTTTTTTTTAAGAGACTCTACCTGTCAGATTTTAAATATTAAATATTTTCAGTATCTTCATTTTCGAAATGAAAATTAAAAAAGAAAAAATCCCAAAGACCCGGAATGGAGGCGGAAATTGAGTAAATCGATTAGATCTAAGACCTAAGGGAATGCAAGGTATTCAGCAATTCTGCAACTCTCCTTTTTGCAGCCGGTCCGCGAACTCTGCAACGGGAATAAGAAAAGAATCTAGGGAATGCAGGAAAAATGGGAAAAAGAAGGAAGAAAAAGTCAAAGAAAGTCGGGAGGGATTTCAAATCAATCGTATTTGCTATGGGAAAAATAGGTTGGGGTGTGGTGTGTTTTAGTGTTGGTGTTTTTGTGTGGTTTTGTGTGTGTGTGTGTGTTTTGATGTGTGTGTGTGTGTGTGGGGGGTTGTTGGTGTGTGGGGTGTGTGTGCCCGTGTATTTGTGTGTGTGGGTGTGTGTGTGTGTGCGTGCCTGTGTGTTTGTGTGTGTGTGTGTGTGTGTGTGTGTGTGGGCGCGCGCGTCCGTGTATATGAATTTATTAAAAACGCAAACAACTTTTTATTTACTTAAAGAAAAAGAAGGGTGGAAAGAGGTGATGGAAACAGACAATGTGAGAAAGAGAGAGGGAGAGAGAGAGAGAAAAAGAGAGAGGAGAGAGAGAGAGAGAGAGAGAGAGAAAGAGAGAGAGGAGAGGGGAGAAAAGACAGAAGACAGACAACAGACAAGACAAACATACAGGTAAAATACATGCATACAGACGCAAAAGACGCAGAGGAGGGAGAAGGAAGATGACAACAAAAAGACATACAGCAACAACGAAACAGGGGGAGGGGGAAGGGGAATTAAACAGACAGACAGAGACAAACATACAGACAGACATACAGACAGACAAACAGACAGAGACAGAGACAGGGAGAGGGAGAGAGAAGGAGAAATAGAGGCAGACAGACAGAGACAGACAGGGAGAGAAACAGAAAAGGGGAACTAAATCAACATGGGAAATAGGGAAAAAAAAAAATGATACAAAGTAAAAAGTAATTTTTTAAAGCTCTAAAACATGTCCCTCTTTCTTCAAAAAGTACTTTGCACTCCCGCGTCGCGAAAAGAAGCAGGGGACCGACGCCTTGAGTTCAAAGGCTGGCTCCGTCTGGAAAATTCCTCAACAGAACCTCATAAACCGCGAAGAATTGAGATCCGGAAGCGAGGCCGAGGGATAATGCCCCTTGTCACCCCGCGGGCCAAGGCTCACTATCGCTTGCCCCGCGTTGTTTTTCTTTTATCACCTCCATTAACCGGGAAATGATGGAAAAATTAGGTCGATCCCTAATCAAACTTTAAAAGAAAAACCTGCCTGAGGGTAGGGGTGGGTGGGTGGGTGGGTGGGTTGGGGGGAGGGATGGGCGGGTGGGTGGGTGGAGGGAGGGATGGGTGGGTGGATTGGCTGGATAGAGGGGGGGGGGGGGGGGTTGGGTGGAGGGAGGGTGGGGGGGGGTGGGTGGGTGGGGGAGGGGGGGGTGGCGGGTGGTGGCTGGATAGATGGGTGGGTGGGTGACTGTAGGTGGGTACGAGTGGGTATGAGTAGATTCGTGGAAAGGGTGGGTGGAAAAAAGGGGGTTTACGACACGTGGAAAGGGGGGGATTTAAGGGGAAAAAGCTCTGGAGATGGATGGATGTGGATGGACTAATGGGGTAAGGGGGCGAGAGGGTGGAAAATGGGGATATAGGGAGATGGGTGGATTATGGGCGGGGTGTGTGGGTAGGTATAAGAAAAAAAATGGTGCGGGCGTAGTAGGAAAAAATAGGCGTTAGAAAGAGCTTAGATAGGTGGATGTGGTCGCTTAGACTTTGAAGTTTACTGGATCGGAAACTCGCCAAAGAGGAGGGGGAGGGAGGGAAGGAGGGGGGAGGGCGAAATGGGGAGAGTGGAGGCGAGATGAGGGAAGGGGGAGGCCAGGTAGGGGGGAGGAAGGAGGAAGGAGAGAGGGGGCGGAAGTAGGGGGAGGAGGAAGGGAGGAGGGGAGACTGAGGTAGAGAGAGGGGAGGGAGGAGGAAGGGTGGTAATCGTGATAGATGAAAGAGGCCCAGTTTCTTATCGGTAATATGGCAACATCAGGAAGACTTTGTAGTAACTGCCGATAGGATTAGGGACGTGATGAGGATTGGGAGCGTAATAAAGGATTGGGAAGGGGGGCGTAATAAGGAATTGGGGGAGAGATGAAGGATTGGAAAGAAGATTGTGAGCGTAATAAGCCTGTGCAGTTTTCACTCGCATCGCTGTTACGTAGACACACGTATACACAGACATGTAAACGCACACAAAAACACACACAGATTAATGCAAGCTCTCACACACACGAAAAAACATATATATAACTATTACACAAACGAATGCAATATATACACAAATGTATATACACATATATACGCATACGCATTTACACATACGTATATACACATACATACATACGCAAATACACAGACAAACACACAGAAGGAGACGGAGGAAGGGAAGGAAGTAGGAGTAAAAGAAGAGCAGGAAGAGAAGGTAGAAGAAGAAGAGGAAGAAG
>NC_051387.1:57984998-57989998 GCF_015228065.2 Penaeus monodon
GGGAGAAAAAGATTGAAATGAAGGAGGGGGGGCGGAAATAGAGGGGGTGAGAAAAGGAGAGAAGGGGAAGAGTGAGAGAAACAAATAAACTGGATGAGAGGAAAGAGAAGAGATAGAGGACTGGCTGAAACGGGGAGGGCAGAGGAGTGTGAGGAAAGAGGGAAGAGAGGAGTGTGAGAGGAGAAGAGAGATGAAGGGAGAAAAGAGAGATAAAGAGGAGAGAGAGAGAAGAGAGAGAAGAGGAGAGAGAGAGAAGAAGAGAGAGAGAGAGAGAGAGAGAGAGAGAGACGAAGGGGGGGGAAAGAGAGAGAGAAGAGAGAGAGAGAGAGAGAGAGAGAGAGAAGGGGAGGAGAAGAGAGAGAGAGAGAGAGAGAGAGAGAGAGAGAAGGGGAGGAGAGAGAGAAAACACATGTGGCATATTCGTGTTTTTTTTTTGTTTTTTTTTTAACTTTCTTTCGTTGTTCTACTCGCAATTTGTTCGACATGAATTACACACACACACACACACACACACACACACACACACACACACACACACACACACACACACACACACACACACACACACACACACAACCACACAAGCACACACACACACATATAAATACATACACACTCACACACATAAACATAAACACACACACACACACACACACACTTATCTCAATTCCAACATACCAAGCATTCTTTAAATTCGCTTTTATAAACAGGATGATAAAAAAATAATAATATTTTCTAACAACACTCGAAAAACATTTATAAAAAAAAAAAATTCTTAGAAAAAATCCAATATTACGGGGGTCTTCTCGTAAGGTATTTTACGTCAACACAATTTTCATAATTGTGTATTTTTATGTCTCTATCTTCCGTCTGTCTTTTTTATCAGTTTCTATATTTTCTTATTTACCGTTTTCGTCTTCTGTCTGTCTCTTTTTTTATTATTATTTATTTCTATCTATTCATTTATCTATTTACCATCTTCATCAATCAATTCATTAATAATCTTTTGGTTAGTTTATGTTATAATTATTACTGTTATTATAGCAATATTTATATCATTATCATTATTGTTGTTATTATTATTATTATTTTACATTATTATCATTATCATTATCATCATTCATATACATTATTATTATTATTATTATTATTATTATTATTATATTATTATCATTATCGTTGTCATCTTCATTATCATTGTTAATTTCATTATAATTATTCTTATTATCGTCATTATCATAAATTTCCATTAACGGCATTATTTGATTAATTATTCTCGCTATTGTTATCATTATTGTTTTTATTATTATTATCATTATTATTATCACTATTATCATTATCATTATTATCATTATCATTATTGTTATTACTGTTACTATTATTATATTATCATTATAATTATTACTATTATTATTATTATTATTATTATTATTATTATTTTTATTATCATTATTATTATTATTATTATTTTATATGAAAGTTTCCTTAGATCTGCTAATTAAAATTAGCTGACCAGTGACCTAGGGTGATTGAAGTTTGAGGCAATGGAACATCAACGAAAACATGCAAAATATGCAGAACAACCACAAATCAAAACATCCAGTCAAATCAATTCACGCACACAAAGAACACTTCAGATTGATAAGGCTCTTCTGAGAACATGTGCTGTGCTGTTTAAGACTATTTTTTGGATTTCTTCTAATTTTGGATTTCCTGGTATTTGCTCAAGAAACTTATCTGTACCTTTTTTTTATAAGGCCAAGAGCTCCAATAACAACAGGCAAAGTTTTGGTTTTTAAATGCCACATCTTTTCCTTCTCTATTTCCAGGTCTTTATACATTGATATCTTTTCGAACACTTTTATTTGGACGTTTCTGTCTGAAGGGATGCTCATATCTATAAACAGGCAAGTGTTGTTTATTTTGTCCTTGATGACGATATCTGGACGATTTGCCTGTATAGTACTGGAAAGTTCCACAAGATTGTAGCATCTTTGCCTTCAGTAACTGGCTCTGGATGGTATTTGTACCATTTATCCTGTGTTCCGATAGAAAAGTGTTTGCAGATCTTCCAGTGCAGGTACTTGCCCACTCTGTCGTGTCGATTTTTGTACTCATATTATTATTATTATTATTATTACTATTACCATTATTATTATTATCATTGTTATCATCATTATCAATATTAGTATTATCATTATCATTATTATTACTATCATCATCATTGTCGTCGTTATCATCATCATTGCCTATCATTGATAACAGAATAATTACTCTTATCATCATTCTCACAATCATTATTGTTGTTTTTATTTTTATCACTACTATTACTGTCATCGTAATTACTATAAGGGTTATCACAAGTATTATCACTTTTAGCATTATTATCATCTAAGTAAAAAGATTGTTGTAATTCAACGTTGAAATCATGATTAGTTCTTTATCATCCTCGTCCTCATTATCATTATCATTATCATCATTGTTAATTAACAATTAACAGTCTTTACCATTCACTCAATATAAATTTTGACCACTGATTTTATAACACACATAACATACGTCTATAATTTTCTATCACCCTTTCCTTTGCCTTTATCATTTACCTTATTCTCATTTTCCTTTCATCTTCTTATTTCATTTTCTTGGCTTCTCTAATTCCCTCATTTGTTCGTAGAAATTTATGAGTGAAAAGATACGTTTCTCTCTGGATCCTTTTCTTTTGCATTTGCTTTTACATTTTACATTCACATTTGCCTTTCATCATTTACCTTATTCTACCTTACCTTTCATCCTCTTATTACATCTTCTTGACTTTCCCAACTCCCTTATTTCTTCATAGAATTTATGAGCGAATCGAGATACAGAAAAAAATACCTTTTCTCTGAACCTTTTTCTTTTCCATTTACATTTTACAGTTGCCTTCATCTTTTACCTTATTTTTCCCTTACCTCTCATCTTCTCATTACATCTTCTTGACTTTCTCAGCTCCCTCATTTCTTCTTAGATTTTGAGTGCATGGAAAGACAGAAAAAGGCAGTTTTCTTTGTTCATCTTTTACCTTCATCCTCTTTTATTGCATCTTCCTGGCTTCCCCCAACAACCTCATTTCTTCATAAAATTTATGAGTGACTAGACCCTATCTCTGCACCCTATTCTTCCGTATCCAAGACTGCACGTAACAGAAAACTCCTGAATTATGAGGAACGATTTATAACGAGAGAGCTTTTCTCCAGCTTTGAGTGCTAGCGTTAGGGTTGATGTATTTGTGTTTCATTCGAAGTTTAATGTTCTCGCCTGTCTTATCGTTATTTTGTGCGCTTTATTTGTTTGTCGGTGTTTTTGGCGTGTCCTGTTTCTTTAATTATCTGTTTGTTTGAGTGTGTATTTGTTCTGAATTGTTATATCAACTCTCCTCTGTTTCCTGCAGCGTTAGTATACAGTCATACAAAAACTATGTGCACACTACATCACACACACACACTACACGCGCGCGCGCGTTTTTGTGTGTGTTTATTATGCTTTTCCTTCAATTATTGTTTGTTGATTTATGTCTGAATGTATAATCTCTTTACTCTGAGTATATAATATAAATAATACATAGTTAAACATAACAATTGTTGTATATATACTATATATCTATATATATATATATATATATATATATATATATATGTATATTGTAAGGATATTGTTGTCTATGTAGAGCCGATAACCCCTCTTCTATGTGAGACGTTAGACAAATAAGGGTCCCGTTCACTACCCTGAACAACTTGATACAGATCCTGGGCTTGTAAAATGGCAGCGGGCAGTGACCCAGGATCCTACGTAGGCTTGACATGTACCCTGAGCGGAGAAATATGAACCGAAGTTCTTGTGGCTCAGTTTATCATTTATATTGCGGCAAATTAAAGAAATAAAAGATACAAATGCTCAAATGTAAAACAAGAACAATTATTGAATTACTTTACTTTATTAAAACACCACAAATTAAGAAAAAAGGACTTAAGTTAACTTACTAAAAAAAAATAATAAAAATAAAAAATATTAATCACTTAATTTGAAAGAGGACTGAAGGTCAAAAAAAAACGTAGCGAGAAATATAAAAGACATCCAGCAAATGACTTAGACAAGTAAAGGGTAGTCTGCTCAGTACAACCTTTGTCCTGGTGACGTCTCAGGCTGAAGTAAATCCAGGCTGAAGTAAACACAGTTTCAGATAGACTTTTAAAATTGTTTTCGGCTGTTCTGTATCTATTCACAGACGTCTTGGTGACGCCAATGCCCTCAATTTTCATTATTATCACAAATAGGCATATTTAAAATGCATACTGAAAGCTTCTTTAAAAGTACTGACGTCGTTGACATCGTTAAAAAGCTATAAGGACGATGTCAATAACTTGAAAGATGAATAAAAAAAATTGTATTTACTTGAAATAAAATTTCGACTCTCCCTCCTTCCCTCCCTTCCTCTCTCTCTCTCTCTCTCTCTCTCTCTCTCTCTCTCTCTCTCTCTCTCTCTCTCTCTCTCTCTCTCTCTCTCTCTCTCTCTCTCTCTCTCTCTCTCTCTCTCTCTCTCTCTCTCTCTCTCTCTCTCTCACTTAATTTCCCTTTTCACTCTCCACGTCTCTGTTTTCTATTCGCCAGTAAACTTTTCCAATCTATTCTCTTAAGAACCAAATGAAGTTTCTACTTGTATCCGAATTCCCGGTGTTCGTTTCTCTCAATGGGATTCGAATCTGTAGGAAAGGAGATCGAAATCTGTAGCATTTAAGTGATAAGTACAGCGATTGTCTTATAACTCTCTCCTTTATTTTTTTTTTTTTTTTCTTGTGTTTGGTTTTGTCAGTTTTTCTTTTGTAAACTTACGTGTTATTATATATGTATATATATATATATATATATATATATATATATATATATATATATATATATATATATATATATATATATAACACAGATAGAGAGACACAGACTTACACACACATACACATATACACAAA
>NC_051387.1:57997498-58002759 GCF_015228065.2 Penaeus monodon
TCGAGATGTTTTAAAAAATGGACAACCCCAAAAATATCAAAAACAGTTTTTTTTTTTTTTTTCTCCTCTTTTTCCTATCTCTCTTCCCCTATATTTCTTTTTCCCCCTCTCCCTCCCATCTTTCCCCCTCCCTTTCCCCTCTCTCCTCCCTTCCCTCTCCCTTCTCCTCTCTCTCTCTCCTCCCCCCACCTCCTCTCCCCTCTCCTCACCCCCCTCTCCCCTCCCCTTTCCCTCTCCCTCTCTCCCCCCCCTCTATCTCCTTTTTTTTTTTTTCACCCGAAATTTGGGGGGAAAAACCCCCCCTCCCCCTCCCTTTTTCCCCCTTAAAATTACCCTTTTTTTTTTTTCGAATTGCGAGGGTCGAGGTTCCCAAAAGGGGTTCTTCTCCAAAAATTTCCACCCCCTTGGGCGCTTTGGGGGGTTCAGTAAAAGGGGGGCTTTCCCCTTTATTTTGGGGTTTTTTTTTTTTTTGGGGGGAAAAAAGGTTTTCCTTTTTCTTTTCCTCCTTTTTTTTTTTTTTTCTCTCTTCTTCTCTCTTCTCTCTCTCTCTCTCTCTCTCTTTTCTCTCTTCTCCTCTCTCTCCCCCCCCTTCTCTCTCTCCCTCTTTCTCCTCTTTTCTCTCTCCTTCTCTCCTCTCCTCTCCTTCCCCTCTCTCTCTTTCCCCTTTTCCTCTCTCCTCCCCTCTCCCCCTTTCTCCTCTCTCTCTCTCTCCTTTTCCTCTCTCTCTTCTCTCTTCTCTTTCCTCTTTCCCCCTCTTTCTTTCTTCTCCCGCCTCCTCTTTCCCTCCCTCTCTTTCCTCTCTTCCTCTCTTTCCCTTTCCCTTTCTCTCTCTCTTTCCCCCCCCCCCTCCCCCTCCCCTCCCCCCCTCCTTTCCTCCTTTTTTTCCTTCTTTCCTTTTTTTCTTTTCCTTTTCTTCCTTTCTCTCTCTCTCTCTCTCTCTCTACTCTCTCCCCCTCTCCCCCTCTCTATCTCTCCCCTCTTTTCCTCACTCTCCTCCTCTCTCTTCTCTCTTCTCTCCTCTCTCCTCTTTTTCTCTTCCCTCTCCTCCTCTCTCTCTCTCTCTCTCTTTTCTTTTTTTTTTCTCCTTCCCCCCTTTTTCTTTTTTCTTGTTCTCTTTCCCCCCTTTTTTTTCCTATTTTTTTCTCTTTTTTTTCTTTCCTCTCTATTTTTCCCCCCTTCTTTTTCCTTCTTTTCTTTTTCCCCCCCCTCCCCAATTTCCCCCCCTTTTTTTTCCCCCCCCTCCTTTTCCCTTTTATTCCCCCTTTTTGGGTTTTTATTTTCCCCGGGGGTCTTTTTTTTCCCTTTTTAAAAAATTTTTCCTTTTTTTCTTTTTTTTTCTTTTTTTTCTTCCTCCTCTTCTTCCTCTTCTTCTCTTTTCTTTTTCTTTTATTTTTTCTATTTTGGTTTTGGGTTTTTCTCCTTCTTTTCCTTTCTTTTTTCTTTTTTCTATCCTCCCCCCAAAAAAAATTTTTTCTTTTTCCTTCCCCCTCTATTCTACCCCCCTTTCTCCCCTCTCCCTATTTTTTTTCCCCCCTTTTTTTTCAAATCAATTCTTTTCTTCTTTTCTCTTTTCTTTTTTTTTTTTCTCTCTCTTTTCTACCCAAAAACTTCTTTTTCCCCTTTAAATTTTTAAGCTCCTTTTTTGCCCTTTTTTCCCTTTCTCAAAAATTTCCCCCTTTCCCTTTTTCTCCCCTTTTTTGCCCCCTTTTTTCCCATTTTTTCCCTCCCCCCTTTCCCCCCCCACCACCTACCCCCTCCCAAAATCCCTTCTTCTTTCCCCTTTTTATTTAAAATTACCCCCTTTTTTCTTTTTCCCAAAAAAAAACCCCTTCGTTTTCCGCTCCTTTTTTCCCTTTTTAAATTTTTTTTTCTCTTTTACTTTAAAATTTTTTCCCCCCCCCCCCCCCCCCAAAAAGGGGGGCTAAAAAAAAATTTTCCTTTATTTATCCGGTTTTTTTTTAAAAAATTAGAATAAGTTTTTCCCCCCTTTTTTCCCCTTTTATGTTTTTTTTACTTTTAGAATTTTTTAGGTTTTAATCTTTTTTTATAAATTTTTTTTTTCAAAAAGGGGCTGGGGTGTGATGAAAATTAATTTTTGATGTGGAATGAGGTAAAATTTTCTTTTTTTAATATATGATAATGGGATAATTAATATTAATAATAATTATTATAATAAAAAAAAAAAATAATATTTAAAATGATAATTTTAATTTTTAAGAAAATATAAATTTTAATAAAAAATTTTTAATGTTTTTAATTAAATTATAATAATTTGTTTAATAATAAAATAATAATTTAAAAATTTAAATTTTAAAAATTTTTAATAATTCTAACTTATATCACTACTCACATCCTGCTAATAATAATACTAATATTACTATTAATACTACCAATACTGCTACTACTATTACTAGCCCTACTACTACTACTACTACTATTACTATCACTATATACATAACTACTATTACTACTACTATTACTGCTACTACTACTACTACTACTACTACTACTACTACTACTACTATTACTACAAAAAACTTCTAAATCCCTTACGATTTTCCAAAGGACTAACCCAAAGGTTAAATTATCGACACTCTGCCAGTGGATTCTACTAATAAAAGTCCATCTTAATTCACCATGTAACATCCCCTGTCCTGACCCCCCCCCCCTCTCCCCTATCCTTACCCTTCCCCCCTTAAACCCTCCAACACACACCTACCCCCCTCCTCCTCCACTACTTACTACCCCGCGTTGTGTGATGATTAAATTACCCGAACTAAGTTCATTTCCAACAAAACTCCACCTTTGCAGATGTCTGCATAGCTTCCATTTTCGAAATTGGTGGAGGCTGGGTCTGTAGCACATTTATATTCAAGCCGTAAAAGTCTGCGTGAGAATTTGATCTTGATAAGATTGATTTTGATCAGATATCGAGAGTGGGAAGCGGTGCGGATAAGGATGAGTGAATTATATATATATTCATTTGTATGATACAGGTAGTGATATGTGTAATATTGAGGATGATGGTAATAAGGATACTATTAGTAATAATAATGATGATGATAAGATGATGGTATAATGATGATGATGATGATGATGATGATGATGTGATGATGATGATGATGATGTCGATGATAATGGTAATAATATGATGATAATGGTGATAATGGTAATAATAATAATAATAATAATAATAATAATAATAATAATAGTAATAATAATAATAACTATAATGATAATAATAACTATAGGCATAATAATAATAACTATAGACATAATAATAATAACTATAATAATAATAATAATGAGAATACGAATAAGAATGAGAAGAATAAAAATAATAAAGTTAAAGATAATAATAACAACAATAGAAATGAAACTGATAACACAAAGGCCAACAATAATAACATATATATTCGTTTATGTACCACCCTGGCCATCTGCTCAGGCGTGGGCAATCATGATTACAGTTTTACATAGATCTGACATAGTACAGTAGTCTGTGACTACTGTAATTGTACATGGTAAATAGAAATATAAATCATACATTATACAAAAAAAAAAAAACTTTGATATGCTTTTGTCACTGTGTTTACATAACACTGTTATTTGTTTACGGTAGCTATTACATAGTAAATTTAGGATATAGAACGAGTATTTCTTCCATCAAATGTATCAGATGAAATGAAATATTCACATAGTTCTTTATACCTCATGTTAGGTGGTCTGAAAGGCTGTTTCACATGACATTCCGAGATATAGTGCTAAAGCGTTCGCTTAATTTTTTTCGATACAGTGAAACATGAAATAAATTTCCGTAGGTTTTTGTGACATCTTGAGAGTGACATCTCATTCAGAAACCAGGAACCTGTGTTGAGCATATGTTATCCGGCGGCAAAGTGAGAGCACTGGGCTCGGTGGCTGACGACCGTATTGTGATAAAAAAGTATGTACCATTAATAGTGGAGACTTTAAGACATTCTTACATAATATGCATACAATGTTATGTTCTTCATATACATAAGTTACATTTGGACGTAATATTGTTCCATATACAAATAATAATAAAGGTGATGATAATAATGATGATTCATCTTCATATTGTTATTATTATCATTACTATTATCATTATAATCATTAGTGTTATTGTTATTTTATTGTTACAATTACTATTACTATTATTATTACTATCACTTGTATTGTTGTTATTATTATTATCATTATTATTATCATTTTCATTACTATCATTATTATTGTTGTTGTTGTATATCATTATTATTATTATTATTATTATTTATTATTATTATTATTATTATTATAATTATTATCATTATTATTATCATCATATATATATTATTATTATTATTACTATTTTTAGTAATAGTATTATTATTATTATTACTATTATTATCATTATCATTAATTTTTTTATTATCATTATTATTAGAAGTAGTAGTAGTAGTACTGTTATTATTACTGTTGTTGTTTTGTTGTTGTTTTGTTGTTATATTGCTATTATTGCTGTTATTATTATTATTATCGTTATCATTATTATTATCATTATTATTATTAAGATTGTTATAATGATAATAATAATTATCATTATGATCATCATTATCATATTATTATCACTATTGTTATGGTAAAAATAATATTATTACCATCAATATCATCAGAAAAAAAATATCATTACCGCTACTATTATTACCATTATCATTATTATTATTATTATCATTATTATTATTATTATTATATTATTATTATTATTATTATTATTATTATTATTATTATTATTATTATTATTATTATTATTATTATTATTATTATTATTATTATCCTCATTACTGTTATAACTAAATAACAAAAAATAACAGTAATAACACAAATAACATGGGAATAACAGTAACACCAACAATAACTGTAATTTCAATTGACTAACTATATAATTTAGAAAAACAACAAAACACACACAAACTCTCTCTCTCTCTCTCACACACACACACACACACACACACACACACACACACACACACACACACAAAAATACAACACCACACATACAATCAACAACAACAATAAACAAAAATACAATCACACACACAATCAATCAATCAAACAAACACAAAAACAACACCTCACCACCATCACCAGCAACAACAACAATAACAACAACTACAACAACAACAACAAAAAACAAAAACAAAACACAACACAACATACACACTGAAACAAACACAAAAACAACACACACACAACACCAC
>NC_051387.1:58005359-58010359 GCF_015228065.2 Penaeus monodon
ATGTGCTTGTTGCTTATCATGTACTTCAAACATAAACCCAGACGCGCACGAATGACTGTTTGCGTGTGTGTATACCCCACCGCGTGCGTGTGAGTGCTTGCCTCTCGTCGTGTATCATAAGCTCTGACACCAAGCGTTGCTGATGATAAACTCAACCAGGTAATTAGTACAAATTACTTCCCCCTCGTGAATAATTAGTCTTACTAATGATATTTTGACAGGAGAGACTGTTCCCTGTTAGCGTGGGCGGGCTGGGGGAACTGCAGCGGTGGCATTACACTGTGATACGCTGAGGGAAGACGGTCCTTTTGTATGCATTCATATAAGGATTTTGAATGTATTACAGACATGACAGGAATTAGTGTTGTACATAATGTGTTATTGTTATTCTCGAAAGTAATTATTGATAAATTATGCATATTTTCCCCCTTTTTTTCCTAATAAGCTCGTTCATGTGTGTATATATGCAAATATACATTTATATGCATGTAAATATATGAGAAAATGAATTATAGATTGTAAGGAAAAAATGTGAGTACCAGATCTGATATTCATTTATTTTATTGGAACCAAATGGCTCAAACATGCATAATGCAAACATATATATATGCATCTAGTGTGTGTGCTTATATCCGTGTATGTGTGTGTGTTTTTGTGTATATGTGCGTGAGAGAGTGAGACAGAGAAGAGAGAGAGAGAGAGAGAGAGAGAGAGAGAGAGAGAGAGAGAGAGAGAGAGAGAGAGAGAGAGAAAGAGAGGAGAGGAGAGAAGAGGAGAGAGAGAGGAGAGAGAGAGGAGAGAGGAGAGGGAGAGAGAGAGAGAGAGAGAGAGAGAGAGAGAAAGAGAAGAAGAAGAAGAAGAAGAGAGAGAGAGAGAGATGCCAAGAGATGAACGTACTGCATGTACTGCCACTGCTTAACATTCGTATATACACATCTTGGGTACTTTGTAATGCAACGTCGACATATGCAAATGAGTACTTCTACGTTTTGTGAGAATCAGCTCGTTCTGGTCTGTAACTAAGCTGACTTCCTCCCTCCTTCTCTCTCTTTCTGTTTGTCTGTCTGTCTGACTGTCTGTTTGCCTTATCTTTCTTTCTTTACTTATTCATTTCTCTCTATTTCTTCTTTTTTTTCCTTCATTCTCTCTCTCTCTCTGTCTCTCTCTCTCTCTCTCTCTCTCTCTCTCTCTCTCTCTTCCTCCCCCCCCCTCTCATCTTCTCTCTCTCTCTCTCTTCTCTCTCTCTCTCTCTGTCTCTCTCTCTCTCTCTCTCTCTCTCTCTCTCTCTCTCTCTCTCTTTCTCTCTATCCCTCTCTTTTTCTCTTTCCTTCCTTCTCCTCCCTTCTCTCTGTCTATCTATCTACCTATCTATCTATCTTTCTCTCCCTCTCTTTCCTACCCACTCCCACACCCCTCTCCCCCCTCTCTCCCTCTCTCCTTCTCTCTCCGTTCGTTTTATTTTTCTTTCTTTTTTTTTTTCTTTCTTTCTTTCTTTCTTTCTTTCTCTCTCCCTCTCCCCCTCTCACCCTCTCCCCCTCTCACCCCTCTCCCTCTCCCCCTCTCACCCCTCGCACCCCTGTCTCTCTCTTATTCTCTCCATTCGTCTTTTTTTTCTTTCTTTCTTTCCTTCTTTCTCTCTCTCTCTCTCTTTCTTTCTTTCCTTCAACCCTCCCCATCTCCCCCCAACAAGCACGACGGAGAGATCGCCAGGCCCGTTTTTCTTTATGGAAATGTTCAGACATATATTCCGTTGCGCCGTCGAGGGACCGGATAAGGGCCTTTAACGGGTTCCTTTTATGGTGCGGAAGATGGCCAGACCTTCGAGCGACGGATGAGAGAGGGCCTGGAGTGCTGCTGGTCGACGGTGGCGGTCGTCTGAGTCGTTCTTTCGAGGTTTGTGTGTGTGGGTGGGTGTGTTTGTGGGTGGGTGGGTGCCGTGGGTGGGGTGGGTGTTTTGTGTGTGTGTGGTGGGTTTTTTGTTGTGTTGGTTGGTGTTTTGTGTGTTGTGTTGTGTGGTGGGTGTGTTTGTGTGGTGGGGGATGTGTTTGTGTGTGTGGGTGTGTGTGGGTGTGTGTGTGTGTGTGGGTGGGTGTGTTTGTGTGTGTGGGTGGATGTGTGTGTGTGTGTGGGTGGATGTGTGTGTGTGTGTGTGTGGGTGTTTGTGTGTTTGTGTGTGTTTGAGTGCTTGTGTGTGTTTGTGTGCGTGTGGTGTGTGTTTGTGTGCGTGTGTGTGTGTTTGTGTGCGTGTGTGTGTGTTTGTGTGCGTGTTTGTGTGTGTGTGTTTCTTGCTTGCTTTCTTTCTTGTTTCTTTCATCTTCGTTGTTGCAGAAGGTGGTCAGACCTTCGAGCGACGGATGAGAGAGGGTCTGGAGTGGTCGTCATAGTCGTCATAGTCATCGTAGTTGTCGTGGTCGTCGTCAAAGTCGTTTTCTTTTCATTTCTTTTATTTTATTTTTTTGAGGTTATGTCTTTTCTTCTTTCTTTCTTTCTTTCTTTCTCTTTTTCTTTCGTTATTCTCGTTGTTTACTATTGTCTTTTTTTTCCTCTCCTTTTCCTTTCCTCTTTCGCCATTCTTGTTGTTCATTGTTGTCTTTGTCTTTCTCTTCTTTTCTTTTCTTTTTTACTTCTCATTTCTTTCGTTATCTATGTTCTTTCGTTGTCTTCGCCTGTCGTTTTTTTATTCTTTTTTTTTCGTTATTCTTATATTTCCCTTTTTCCTCGTCTCTCTCTGTCATTAATTTTTGCAGCATCGTTTTCCTTACCATTTTATTTCCTTTTTTTCGTCTTCCATTATTCTTTTTTGTTGTCTTTCTCAATTTTTTTTTCGTTTTCGTTCTTCTCTCCTTCGCTTCGTTCTCATCGTCCTCCTTTCCTCTCTTCTTCGTCAACTTCTTCGTCGTCTTCTTCGTCGTCTTCTTCGTCGTCTTCTGCGTCGTCTTCTTCGTCGTCTTCTTCGTCGTCTTCTTCGTCGTCTTCTTCGTCGTCTTCTTCGTCGTCTTCTTCGTCGTCTTCTTCGTCGTCTTCTTCGTCGTCTTCTTCGTCGTCTTCTTCGTCGTCTTCTTCGTCGTCTTCTTCGTCGTCTTCTTCGTCGTCTTCTTCGTCGTCTTCTTCGTCGTCTTCTTCGTCGTCTTCTTCGTCGTCTTCTTCGTCGTCTTCTTCGTCGTCTTCTTCGTCGTCTTCTTCGTCGTCTTTTTCGTCGTCTTCTTCGTCGTCTTCTTCGTCGTCTTCTTCGTCGTCGTCCTCACAAACATGGACGTCCCGGTCCTCGAATATATCATGATTCTTTGAGCAGAAGAGTTCGTTTGGAAAAGAAGAATTTTGGATGCTGATCGAATGCGTTTTTTTTTTTTTTTTTTTTTGTCTCCCTCTCTCTCTCTTTCTCTCTCTCTCTCTCTCTCTCTCTCTCTCTCTCTCTCTCTCTCTCTCTCTCTCTCTCTCTCTCTCTCTCTCTTTCTCTCTCTCTCTTTCTCTCTCTATCTACTTTTCTCTTTTTTGCTTACTTTTACTTTGGAAGTAAAGTAAGTAAATTGTAAATTATTCATCTCCCTGTACATACAACCCATTTTTTAAAGCAAGTAACACGAGATGAACCTATACATGAATGAAAAAAATATAGATGAAACAAAAACACAGCCTTTCGATTTAAACTTTATATGGCTTACTAGCTTTTTGGCTCGAGTTGGATCTCGAAAAAGGAGATTCTGAACCGTTTTCCCTTCTTTATGGCTCGCTTGTCAGGAGATTTGACCGTCGGTGTTGAACTCATGGGGCGGAGATGTGTGTGTGTGTGCGTGTGTGCGTGCGTGTGTGTGTAGGGGGGATGTGGAGGGGGTTGTGTGTGTAGGTTATGGGGGGGTGGAGGTTTGTGTGGGTGGGTGGGTGGTTTGTGTATGTATATATGGTGTGGGTGTGTGTGGGTGTATAGGGGGTGGGGGGTGTTTATGTGTGTGAGGGAATGCCTCTGTGTGTGTGTGTGTGTGTGTGTGTGTGTGTGTGTGTGTGGTGTGTGTGTGTGTGTGTGTGTGTGTGTGTGTGTGTGTGAGTGTATTAGTTGTAGTTTGTGACGAGAAAAAAAAAATGTCACTGAAAAAGTCTGCATATTAACCGTATATCAAATTTATAATCTTTCCGTTTCATGGAAAAAAATGTTTCTGAATTTTCTGTATATACTGCACATATGGAGACCTCTAAGGAAAGTACTATATATTTATTTTTTTCCACGTTATTTCACTATCCTTTGCAATCATAATTACGTCTCCAGTTAATACAAATGTAAACTCATGTCTTATCCTTCTTATCAGTGATATATAATGAATTACATGTCTTCAGGCTGCCCTCGATATCTGTTCATATTACCCTTTACTCTGGCCTTGTTATAAGATCCCTGTAGTCACTGCTAATCCTATTATCATTAAACTGGTAAGTGACCTGTAGGAGCCGTATCTGGGGATAGATTCTAAAGTTATCTTTATTCTTGTTTATTCATTATTCATTATTTACTACTATCCTTTCTTATCTTTTAGTCCTTTAGCCACAAAGAGTCGATTTATCAGTTGGATTTGTGATTCGTACTCATTTTCGTTCTAGAGTGAAATCCTATCCCAGAGACAGCTTATTACAGTACGTTGGGATCATCAGAACATCTGAGTGCGCATTAAAATTTCTCAGTCTGAATGCGTGTTAAAAATTTCTCAGTCTGAATGCGCGTTAAAAATTTCTCAGTCTGAATGCGCGTTAACATGTCTTAGTCTGAAGTCTGAGATGAGTGAAATGAGTGTAAAATCTACCTCTCCACCCTCACATACACACACTGCACACACTGTTCTTGTGATCATATCATATCTCACTACAACAATACAAATAAGGAATTTATAGATCACATAGAACTAGTGAGGTACTTTTTTATGGTACATAGTCGATAATCTGAATATATCAGCATCAGCTTGTCCACCAGGCTTACTTTCAATTAGACAGGCAGTCAGAGGGAGAAGAGATAGAGA
>NC_051387.1:58020359-58025359 GCF_015228065.2 Penaeus monodon
CAACACTAAAAGTAATTCCATCATAATCAATATTATCATCATTATCAATATGATTATTAAATCATCAACATCATCTTCATCATCATCATTATATTCATTATCATCATATTCAGAAAACAGCAGAAGAGCTTCAAGATGATAACTAAATATTAGAGAGAGAAATAAAGATAAACACAAACAAAAAAAAAAAATAACAAAAATAGGAACGTATACTGTATAAATAAATAAATAGAAAATAGATAAATAAAAGTAAGATACTGTATGTATCCCCAAAGTCGAAAAAATAAAAAAGCATATACTGTATATATTCCCAAACTCAAAAAAAAGAAAATAGAAAAACACTGTTTATATTCCCCAAAGAAAAAAAAACATACTGTATATATTCCCCAACTCAAAAAAAACATATAATGCATATATTCCCCCCAAAGAAATTATACAACCACCTTCCCCTCCCCTCCCTCCCTCCCCTCTCCTCCCCTCTCTCCCTCCCCTCTCCTCCCCTCTCTCCCTCCTCCCCGCTCCATCCCTCCTTCCCCCCTCTCCCCCCTCCATCCTCCTCTCCCCCTCCTCTCCCCCTCCCCCCTCCTCTCCCCCTCCCCCTCTCCCGCTTCTCCATTCCTCCCCCCTTCTCCCCCTCCCTCCCCTCTCCCCTCCTCTCCCCCTCCCCTTCCTAACTAACCCGAGGAAAGAGAGAAAAAGAGAGAGAGAGAGAAGGAGAGAGAGAGAGAGAGAGAGAGAGAGAGGAGAAGAAAGAGAGGGAGAGAGAGAGGAGGGAGAGAGAAGAGAGAAGAGAGAGAGAGAGAGAGAGAGAGAGAGAGAGAGAGAGAGAGAGAGAGAGAGAGCGAGAGAGAGAGAGAGAGAGAGAGAGAGAGAGAGAGAGAGAGAGAGAGAGAGAGAGAGAGGAGAGAGAGAGAGAGGATGAGGATAAGGACGAGGGATATCACAGAAGAAGGATTTGAAACTTAAGGAAGAAAAAGGACTTCTTGAAGGATAATTTGTGGCTGATGTTTCTTATCCTGAGGAAGGGGGGGGGGGCTAAGGAGGGGTGGAGGGGGGTGGCTAAGGAGAGGGGGGACTAAGGTGGGGGGTGAGGGGGATTAGGGGGGTGAATGGGGGAGATGGAGGATTGGAGGGGGTGGGGGGTGAGGTAGGAGTGGGTGGGGTGGGAGGTGAGGCAGATGGGGGGGGGGAGGGTTTACGGCAATCTTTAGGAAGAAGAAAGTTTAAGTTTCATATAAGTTCTATTCTTTTTTTCTTCTTTTTCTTCGTCGCCTTTCTCTCTCTCTCTCTCTCTTCTCTCTCTCTCTCTCTCTCTCTCTCTCTCTCTCTCTCTCTCTCTCTCTCTCTCTCTCTCTCTCTCTCACCTCTCTCTCTCCTTCTCTCTCTCCTTCCCTCCTTCCCTCCCTCTCTCCCTTTCTCTCTCCTTCCTTCTCTCCCTCCCCCTCTCCTTCCCTCCTTCCTTCCCTCCTTCCTTCCCCCTCTCCCCCTCCTTCCTAACTCTCTCCCACCCCTCCCTCTCTTCCCTTTCTCTCTCCTTCCCTCCTTCCTTCCTTCTCCATCAACCACGCTGTACCCAACAGTAGGGAAGTAACGGCGCCCTCGGGTATTGTTGCATTTCCTCGTGTAATTCAGAAGCGAAAGGTTTTCCTGCTGACGTCACAAGATGGAACCCGAGACTTGAGGCATTGGCTGACGTTTTTTTTGTCATGTTCCTCCCCTTTTTATTCTTTGTTTTTTTTTTTTTGTTTGTTTTTTTATTCTTCACTTTATTTCTTTTTTTCGTTTGGTTCTTTTTTTTTATTATTATTATTCTTTTAATTTTTTTTCTTAATTTTTTTTCTTTTCTTTTTTCTTTTTCTTCTTCTTCTTGTTCTTTTCCTTTTTCCTTTCTTGATTTTGTTTTTATCTTCGTTTTCCTGGTGCTTCTAGTTCTTCATCGTCATCATCTTTTTCTTCCTCTCCGTTTTCTTCATCTTCTACATATTTTCTTCGCTTTTTTTCTTTTTTTTCTTTTTTCTTTTTCTTTGTCTTCATCTTCTTCTTCTCTTTACTCGTCTTTTCTTCTATTTCTTCTTCTTCTTCTTCTTCTTCTTCTTCTTCCTGGCACCTCTCCAAAGACAGATAAGTAACAGGAGTCGATACAATATTGATAAACATTATATAACTTTGATTTTGATTTAAAAATTTGTAAAGCTAACAGGAACTGAATATATATATATATATATATATATATATATATATATATATATATATATATATATATATATATATATATATTTATTTTTTTTTTTTTTTTTTTTTTTTTTTTTTTTTCTCTCTCTTTTTCTTTTCTTCTTCTTTTTTCTTTTTTTTCTTTCTTTCTTTCTTTCTTTCTTTCTTTCTTTCTTTCTTTCTTTCTCTTTTTTTTCCTTTCTTTTTTTTCTTTTTCTTTTTTTTATGAAGATGTTAAAAGAAGAGGTAAGGAAAGAGGGAGAGAGGAGGGAAAAAAATTATTGTGATGATGATGATGGTAGTGATGATGCTACCATGAAGGTGGTGGTGGTGATGGAGGTGGTGGTAAAAATGATGATAATGACAAATTCATGATGATAATGATGATGATGACGATGATGATAATGGTGATGATGATGATGACGATGATGATGATGATGATGATGATGATGATGATGATGATGATGATGATGATGATGCTATTCGTGTTATTTACAGTAGATTCTTTCAGGATGATCTGTTTTCTGTTTTTAGTCCATGTTAGTGTGGTTTTGGTCGTGGTGGTGTTCATAATAATGGTTTTGAAGTGGCAGTGGTAGTGGTGGTGTTGATAATAGTTTTTAAGTGGTAATAGTGGTGGTAGTCTTGATAATGATTTAAGTTTTTAAGTGGTAGGAAAAGTAGTGGTGTTAACAAGTGTTTAACAAGTGGTAGTTAAAGTGGTGGTGTTGATAATAGTGCTTTTTAAGTGACAGTATTAGTGGTGGTATTGATGATAGTGTTTTTTAAGTGGTAGTGATAGTGGTGGTGTTGATGATGGTTCTTAATTGGTATTATTGTAATAATGTTTTTTTTAAGTGGTAAGAAAAGTGGCGGTGTTAATAACAGTTTTTTTAAGTCCTAGTAAAAGTGATGGTGTTGATAATTGTGTTTTTTTAAGTATTAATGATAGTGGTGGTGTTGATAACAGTGTGTTTAGATGTGGTAGTAGTAACAGATAAATATAATCAAATGAACACAATCAGCTGTATACAACACAGTACAATCAGTAAAATGCAAGCACTTTAGTATGATACACTGCAACCAGTTAACTACAATTATTTGAATCAAAAGTTAAATAAAGTAAGCTAAACAAAACACATTACAATCAGTTGAAAAATCAGTCCAATATAATAGAATACAGTCAGTTAAACGCAATCAGTTAAATTCAACACAATATAATCAGTTAAATACAATACAGTCAGTTAAATGCAATACAGTCAGTTAAATGCAATACAGTCAGTTAAATGCAATACAGTCAGTTAAATGCAATACAGTCAGTTAAATGCAATACAGTCAGGTAAATGCAATACAGTCAGGTAAATGCAATCAGTCGGATAAAATGCAATACAGTCAGTTAAATACAAAATCCCTTTTTACAGGTATTCAGCACAGTACCTGGAAAACAACAACATTCCGCATAACACATTAATCTGCACAAATTCCTTCGGGAGAAAAAAAATGAATAAAAAATATAAACAAATAAAATAAAAAAAATAATAATAAAAGTTTCCTGTCGCATCATAGGGATACGCTTTTTTTCCCTAAGAATCGGAATATTTACATATGGAAAAATAGTTATTTCTTTGCGTGTAGATCTGTTGTGCATAATGTTCCCTGTGTATAATGAGCACAAATATAAATACAGTAACTCACTCTCTCTCTCTATCTATCTATCTATCTATCTATCTATCTATCTATCTATCTATTTTTCTTTTCTTTTCTTTCTTTCTTTCATTCTTTGTTTATTCATTTATTTGATTTTATTTTTCTCCTTTTTATTGTTCTTATTATCATTATTATCAGCATTATCATTATTGCTTGAGATTTGCGAAGTTCTGGCTTCGCCCGGGCCTTTCACTTATGGCCCGGCATATCATTATTATTAACATTATCATTATTACTGTATTTAAGAATTCCAAGACATTCAGAAATACATCTTTTGAACATATATTCGAAGTGTACATTATCCCCGTGTTGCAAATCATTTAATGAAAGAGAGTGCACAGATGGCGGAAAATTATGGTGAAAATTAATCCCTGTTGATTGAATAATTCAGTTCTACATCAGCTTACATTCAAGTTAAGTGAAGGGTGATGATGGTTCTGGTAGCGGTTGTGGTTGTAGAATTAGTAGATATGGTTGTAGATGTAGCGGTTGTGGGATGTTATTAATAATAGTGATGGTTAAGGTGGTAGCAGTAGCATTGGTGGTGTTGTGATGCCCATGGTAAATGTATCATTACAGGTAGTTGTTGCTGTAGAATTCCTATGGTGAATACAGGTTAATACAGTGAATTTTGATAGAGGTAACCATCGATTATTAGTGCTCTTCGTTATTGTTGTTAATTAATTATTAGCTGCAATTTCTAAGCAGACAGATTTTAGAAACACATTGCAACTCCTGCTCCCTTAGTTATATAAGATTCTAGTTATAATGATAGCAGTGAAACTAATATGTCGTAACTACACTGCTATTAATATTTAGGGATGATATGAAAAATACCAGTAATAAAATCATGAAATGAGAAATTTAATGAATATTGCTACAATTTTAATTTCATTCTGCAATATCATGGTCTAATAATCTAATTAGATCCATGCAAACCAGACATTTACATCCTTAAAATCAACGACAAATTATTTTTTTTATTTTCTACGCACACAAAGCAACCAGAAAACAGGTAAAAATGATAATGATAAGAAATAATTACATTTCAAAAGGTACAAATCCTCTCTTTCCACACGCGT
>NC_051387.1:58039091-58041591 GCF_015228065.2 Penaeus monodon
GGGGAGGGAGGGGGGGAAAGGGGAAGGGGGAGGGAGGGGGGAAGGGGGAGGGAGGGGGGGAAGGGGGGGGGAGGGAGGGGAAGGGGGGGGATGGGGGGGGGGGAAAGGGGGGGGGGAAGGGGGGGAGGGGGGGAAGGGGAAGGGGGGGGAAGGGGAGGGATGGGGGAAGGGGAGACAGGGGGAAGGGGAGTTAGGGGGGAAGGGGGGGAAGGGGAGGGAGGGGGGAAAGGGGGGAAAGGGGAAAGGTTGGGGGGGAAAGGGGAGGGATAAAAAAAAAGGGGGGATTAAAAAAAAAAAATGGGGAAAAAAAAAAAAAAAATAAAAAAAAAAAAATAAAATAAAAAAATTAAAAAAAAAATTTAAAAAAAAAAAAATTAAAAAAAAAAAAAAAAAAAAATAAAAAAAAAAAAAAAAAAAAAACCCCCCCACACCCCCCCCCCCCACCACCACCCACCCCCAAAACCCCCCCTTCCACCACCACCCCCCAAACCCCACCCCAACCCCCCAACCCCACCCCCCCCCCCCCCCCTTCCCCCCCCTCCCCTCCACCCCCACCCCACCCCCAAACCCCACCCCACCCCCCCCCCCCCCCCCACCACCCCCCCACCACCACCACCCCCACCACCCACCCCCACCACCCCCACCACCCCCCAACCCCCCACCCCCCCACCCCCACCCCCCACCCCCACCACCCCAACACCACCCCCACCCCACCCCCCCCCCCCAAAAACACCACCCCCATCCCTCCCCACCACCCCAACCCCACCCCCCATCACCTCCACCCCCCCCCCCCCAAACCCCCCCCCAAACCCCCCCCCCCCCCCCACCCCCACCCCAAACACCCCCCCACCCCAACCACCACCCCCCCAACCCACCCCCACAACCCCTCCCCACCCCCCCACCACCACCCCAAAACCCCACCCCATACCTCCCACCCCCCCCCCCCCCCCCCCAAAAACCCCCACCACCCCCCACCCCCCCCCCAACCCCACCCCCCCCAACCACCCCCCCCCCCCCACCCCCCCCCCCCACCCCCACCACCCCACCCCCCCACCCCCCCCCCCCACCCCCCAACACCACCACCCCACCCCCCCCCCCCCCCCCACCACCTCCCCCCCCCCCCCCCACCACCCCCCCAACCCCCCCCCACCCCCTCCCCTCCACCCCACCCCCCCCCCCCAACCCCCCACCCCCCCCCCCCTCCCCCACCACCACCCCCACCACCCCCCCCCCAAACCCACCCCCCCTCACCCCCCCCACCAACCTCCCCACCACCCCCCCCACCCCAACCCCCAAATCCCTCCACCCCCACCCCCACCACACCACCCCAACACCCCCACATCACCCCCACCACCACCCCACCACCCCCCCCAAAATCACCTCCCCCACCCCCCCCCCCCCCCCCCCAACACCACCCCACACCCCCCCACCACCCCCCCCACCCCACCCCAACCCACCCCCATCCCCTCCAACCCCCCCACCCCCACCCCCCCCAACACCACCACCATCACCCACCACCACCCACCACCCCCCCCCCAACACCACCCCACACCTCCACCACCACCCCCCACCCCCAAACCCCTCCCCCCCCACCATCCACCTCCACCCCCACCTCCCCCACACTCCCAACACCCCACCCCTCCACCACCCCCACCACCACCCCAAAAAACACACCTCACCTCCCCCACCACCACCCCCCAAAACCCACCTCACCCACACCCCCCCACCACCCCAACACCACCCCCACCCCCCACCCCCCCCCCAACCCCCCAAATCACCTCCCCCCCCCCCCTCCCCCCCCCCAACCTCCACCCCCACCACTCCACCCCATCACTCCACCATCGGCAAAAATAGTTTCCCGATGGCCCCCAGAAACTTTTCAAACTTAGCATCCTCCCCTAGTGAATGGCGAGATAGATAATAAGAATGAATTGCAATTTACTATGTTATATTTTTTGTTGCCGGGGGAAAAGGGCGAGCGGGGGCGAAAGTTTTTTTGAAAAAAATGCAGGTACACTTTCGTTATTTTTTTCTTCTTTTCTTTTTTCTTTTTCTTCTTTTTTTTTCGTTTTTCTCGTTTATTTTCTTTTCTTTTCTTTCTTTCTTTTTTTCTTCTTTTTTCGTTTTTCTCTTCTTCTCTTTTTTCTTTATTATTTCTTATTTTCTTTTCCTACATTTTGTATTATCTAGTATATCTTTTTACATTTACATTGTTACAATCATTCTCAAAAATTTTTCATAATTATCATTTGAAAACTACTGTCATTATTATTTTCATTACTACCACTACTATTGCTTTTCATTCTCTTTATTATTATTATGATCATTATCATCATTATTTTTGTTTTTATTATTATTATCATTGTTATTACTATCATCATCATCATCATCATCATTACTATCATCATCATCATCATCATCATCATCATTATTATCATTATCATCATCATTATATCATTGTTATTATCATTATATTATTTATTATCATTATTATTGTTAT
>NC_051387.1:58043686-58046186 GCF_015228065.2 Penaeus monodon
CCCCCCTCTTTTTTTCCTCCTCTTTTCCCTTTTTTTTCCTCCTCTCTTCTCTTTTCTCTTTTCCCCCTTTTTCTGGTTTGTCTTTTGTTTTTTTTTCTCGTTTTTTTCTCTTTTGGTTCTCCCCCTTCTTTTCATTATTTTTTCGTTTCTTTCTCTCTCTGTCTATTCTCCCGTTTTTTCATCTTTTCTCTTCTGAAATCCTTTCTTTACGAATCTTTTGGAATGTCTTTTTCCAATATGTATGTAGCTACTCGTTGATTAATAGTCCTTTGAAAATGTGCGCGTGGCTTATGTTTAGTAACACACACACACACACACACACACCACACACACACACATAACCACACACACACACACGCCAACGTTTAATATATATATATATATATATATATATATATATATTATTTTAAAATATATTATATATATTATATTTTATTTTTTATATTATTAATATATATAATAACTATTATATTATATATAGACACACACACACACCCCACCACCCCACACACACACACACCACACACACACCCACACGCACCCCACACCCCACACACACATCCACACACACACACCACCACACACCACACACCACACACACATACACCGACACACACCCCAAAACACACACACACACAAGTATTAAATATATATATATATATATATATATATATTATATATATATATATTATATACATATTTTTTATATATATATGACACACACCACACACACACACACCACACACACACACACACCACACACACACACACACCACGCACACACACGCACACAACATACGCAAAACACCCCCACACACACCCCCCCCCCACCACCACACACACACAACACACAACACCCACACCACCACACCACCACACAAGTATAAAAATTTTAATATACATATTATATATATATATAGACCACAAAAAAAAAAAAAAAAAAAAAAAAAAAAAAAAAAAAAACAAAAAAAAAAAAAAAAAAAAAAAAAAAAAAAAAAAAAACCCAAACAAAAAAAAAACAATATTATTATTATATATTTTAAAATTTTATATTAAAATATTATTATAAATATAAAACCTATATTATATATATAATAATGTATATATGAAATATTTTTATTATATATAAAATATAATATATAAATTTAATAATATATAAAATTAAAAATTATATATATATATATATTAATATATAATTAATATATATATATATATATTTTAATATAAAAGATTTTTAATAACAAAAAACAAAAATATAATATATTTTAATATATAATTATATATATAAATATATAAATATAATTATAAAAAATATATTATATATTTATAATATATTATTATATAATATTTATATATATAAATATATGTATAATATATATTAATATATATAAAATAATATATAAATATATAAAAGATATATATATATATATTAATATATTAAAAAATCAAATATATATAATATTTATTTTTATATAAAATATAATAAAAATATTCTTATATATAACACAAAACCAAACCCAAACAATTTATAAAATTATATATAATAAAATAATATATATATAATAAAAAATTAAATTAATATTTATATTATAAATAAAAAAAAAAAAAAAATTATATATAAACGAAAAATTTTATAAATTTTAAATATATATATATATATATATAATATAATATATATATATAATATTATATAAATATATATATTATTACATAATATTTATTATATATATAAACTATATATAATAGATATAATATATATTTTTAATTTTTTTAATTATAAATATTATTATGTATATTATAATATTTCATATTTTTTTATTTATATATTTTTAATTATATTTTTATATATTAATAATATAAAAATTTTTTAAAATGTTTTTTACATACCCACCACCACCCCAAAAACCCCCCCAAATTTTATTTTATTTTTTTTATATATAAATAATATATATATTTTTAAAATATATATATGTATTTTCTTTTAAGGGTAGGTTAGTCTAGCCCCCGGGGTCACACCCTGATATTTAATTGTATTTTCATGTTGTGAGCTTTTGGAGTAGTACGTGGTAGGGTCCCCATTTCCCTTCCATGGAGAGTGCCGGTGTTACCTTTTTGGAAATCTTTCTCATTTTATCCGGGTTTGGGACCACATGACTTGGGCGGCTTGGCCACCAGGGGCTAGGCAGGCAATCGAGGTGAAGTTTCCTTTCCCAAAAGGGGAAAAAACACACCGGCCGGTGACTGAACCCCCGAACTCAGATTACCGTCGTGAAGTCCGAGTCCCCACGCTTAACCCTTCGGCCCCCGCGTCCCCCTTAATAAATATATATATATATAATATATGTATCGTGTTTGGTGTGTGGTGTACAGATTTCTCCCCGCACCTTCGTTTTTCATTTTTTGCTCTGTACCTCACAAAAAAAAAAAATGAAACATATCTTAAACAAAACCAAAATCATTTTCAGTTCAAAAATTCGACTTTTCCCTACCCTTTACAGAT
>NC_051387.1:58051186-58053233 GCF_015228065.2 Penaeus monodon
AGACACACCCCACACACAGACACACACACACACACGAAAACACACACCACACACACACACACACACACACACACACAGACACGCACACCACACACGCCACGCACACGCACACCACACGCACACGCACACGCACCAACACACGCACACGCACACGCAAACACACACACGCACACGCACACGCACACACACACGCACACGCACACGCACACACACACGCACACGCACACGCACACACACACGCACACGCACACGCACACACACACGCACACAAACACACACACACACACACACGCACACACACACACACACCACACAGACACACACACACAACAACCCCACACACCACACACACACACACACACACACGCACACGCAACACGCACACACACACACACACACGCACACACACACACACACACACAGGCGTCATAACACTTCCCTTTTCTCCCTAAAAAGCTGGACGTAAGAAATCCTTCACAATCCTTTCAGAGAATGTGAGAAAAACCCTTCCCTTGTGTGATGCTCAGCTGACCCCTTCCCTCGCCCCCCCCCCCCCCGCACCTTTTAAAGGAAACCCACCCCACTCCCCTTCTACTCTAAAGGACATAATACTCCCCCCAGCTTCCCCCCCCCAAACTCCCCTCCGGCAAATCCTCTTCCCCCCTTTTCTGTAATTCTTTTCCTCCTCCCTCCCTTACTCTTCTTCGCTCCCCCTCCCCCCTCCCGACCCCTCGCTAGCCTACCTCTTCCCTCCCCCATGCCCCACCCTTTCCCCTCTCCCCCACCACATCCCAGTTCCTCCCCACATCCCCAACACTACTTCTCTCTACCCGACTCCCCTCCCTTCTCCCTCTCCCACACTCAACCTCCCCCACATCCCCAACCGACTCCCCTCCCCTTCTCTCTCCCTCACCTCCCCCCCCCCCCCCCACCCCCCACCCTCCATAGGCATCCGGAGATAGAACCTTCAAAAAGGCCAGAATGTGGGCGCGATTTTTAAACGAGGGACCCGATTCTTTCGCTGGGGATTTTCCGCGAAAGTTCTCTCTGTCCTTCTCTCTCTCATTCCCTTTCTCTTTATCTGTCCATTTATTTCTCACTCGGTCTGTCTGTCCCTCCCTCTCTCTCTCTCTCTCTCTCTCTCTCTCTCTCTCTCTCTCTCTCTGTCCCTCTGTCTCTGTCTCTGTCTCTCTCTCTCTTTCTCTTTATCTATCTATATCTTTCTCTCTCTGTGTGTCTGTCCTATGTCTCTCTCTCTCTCTCTTTCTCTCTCTCTCTCTCTCTCTCTCTCTCTCTCTCTCTCTCTCTCTCTCTCTCTCTCTCTCTCTCTCTCTCTCTCTCTGTCTATCTCTGTCTCTATCTCTCTTTTTTATTTGTTTTTCCTGTGTTTACCGGGTCTGTCTTTTTGGTCCTTTGCCTGTCTGCCTCTCTTCCTCTCTCTCTCTTTCAACTCTACCCATCTATTTACCTATCTCCCAAATACAAACAGCGCAAAAGATCTCGAAATAGCTCGCCCAGACGCCTCAGTCCAAACTGCATTAATACCACCCCTCCTTTTATCTTTCCATTCTTTGTCTTGCGTCCCTTTTTGACTTTGAAGGAGTTGCCAAAGTCCTGAGACGCTGGGCCATATCCTAAGCTTCCTTGACGTCCTTCTCAGCAGTCAGGGACACTAAGCGTTGGGGGAGGAATTGGAGAAAATAAAGCTTTTTTTTGGCTGATGATTCCGGGGGGGGGTATGATGGATGGTGAAAGCGAGAGCGAGGATGATAAAGAGGAATGGAAGGAATAAAGATGATAATGGGGATAGGGAAAGGGTTTAGAATTATGAGATAAAGGATAATGATGAATATGGTAATGATTAAAATTGTTTCTACAATGGTATGTGGGGGTTTTAATGTGCATGTACTGTACCTGTGGTTTCATAGTACGCGAGTTGGTATGTATGTATGTGTGTGTAGGTGTGGGGGCGTGTTGTGTTGTTTTTTGTGTGTGTGGTGTTTGCGGTGTGTGTTGTGTGTGGGTGTGTGGGTGTGTGTGTGTGGTG
>NC_051387.1:58053333-58055833 GCF_015228065.2 Penaeus monodon
TTCTCTCTCCTCTCCTCCTGCTTCTCTATCTATCTCTCCTCTCTCTCCTCTCTCTCTCTCTCTCCTCTCTCTCTCTCTCTCTTTTTCCTCTCTCTCTCTCTCTCTCTCCTTCTCTCCTCTCTCTCTCTCTCTCTCTCTCACTTCTACCTCCTTCTTCGCCCTCTCATCATCGCGTTCGCGCCCCCGCAATTCCTGTCCCATTACTGCTGTCTGGCCCCGCGGCAGCTCGGTTCCGCCTCGCAGCAGCTCCACCTTCACTACTATTCGTTCTTGTATCTGTCTCAACTCTTAATTTCTAACTCTCTCTCTCTCGCTCTCTCTCTCTCTCTCTGCCCGCTCGACTACCTGTAAATACACAATTCTTCTTCAGTAAAACGGAATGAGAACAGATCAAACACATTAAGTTTACATATAAAACGTGTTGGAATATTCTATAACAACTGATGCAACACAGTCCATGGGTATTAAACCAGGGGAGCTTATTATATTCTCAAAGTTTTCAGTGTTTTGGGTTTAAATCCTAAATGATTCCGATTCCCCACTTTTTTTCTCCACTTTCCTGACCCTCCCCGTCCTCCCTCATTACTCCAACACCTCTCCCTCTAACTCATTACTCCAACACCTCTCCTCTAACTCATTACTCCAAAACCTCTCCCTCTCCCTCATCACTCCAACACCTCTCCCTCTCCCTCTTTACTCCATCACCTCTCCCTCTCCTTCATTACTCCAACACCTCTCCCTCTAACTCCCCACCAACCATCCCCCTCATTACCCCATCCTGTTCCTCCCCTCACATTGCTTCAACATTTCCCTCTCATTACTTTAACCTCCTCATTACCCGAATGTCCCCCCCCCCATATCCCCCTGACCTACACCCTCATCACCCGAACCGCATCCTCATTAATGGATGGAAGAAATGCAGGGAATAGTCCCTTTAATCAAAGCAGAAACTTACCCTCTATTACAGGCTTACGTACATAAGTGAGAGGAATGGCATGTGTAGAGAAAGAGAGAGAGGGGGAGGGAGGGAGGGAGGAGAGGAGAGAGAGAGAGAGAGAGAGAGAGAGAGAGAGAGAGAGAGAGAGAGAGAGAGAGAGAGAAAGAGACAGACAGACAGACAGAGAAAGAAAGAGAGGGAGAGAAGGAAAGGGAGAAAGAGAGAGACACAGGCAGACAGACAGAGACGGAGAGAGAAAGAGAGAATGAGAAAGAGACTTTAGAAATACCTAATTATCACTAGAGCAAGAGACAAAGGGAGCTTAAGGCCATCCAAACAAACAAACAAGAAATTCCAACTAAGGTAAATTGACCTGTGTACATACGCAAACGCTTATACGACTGTGTGTATGTGCATGTGTTTGTGTGTATGTATGTGTGTGTGTGTGTGTGTGTTTGTGTGTTTGTGTGTGTGTGTGTGTGTGTGTGTGTGTCCGCCTGTTTATGTATGTGTCTTCGCGCGCCTGTATGTCTCTATCTGTGTATGTGCACCTGTGTGTCTACGTGCTCATATATGTACGCGAGCTGTAATTAATGACACTGAATAATGGTAAAACTGTGGTAATATCAATTCACCAACAATTTGCAATTCGAAAATGCATCCACCGAGTTTCCATTGCAGTACTAAAATACATGAAACATTATCCACGTCACTGGGAATGTATCTCAGTTACGCTAAAATGAAAGCGGCGGATGAACATAACTGAGCGACTTTCAAGTTTATTTTCCACGCGAATGACGTGCAAAATGTAATTTGAAAAAAAAAAAACTTGAATATAATGGTTACGTTATGTCTCACTTTAAATAATTGTGATATATAGGGGATTAGATAAGTAAAGTGTTTGGTGGGGAGGATACTTTTTATTTTAAAAATGGGAATTGCTTGAACCCTTTCTCTCTCTCTCTCTCTCTCTCTCTCTCTCTCTCTCTCTCTCTCTCTCTCTCTCTCTCTCTCCCTCTTCTCTCCTCTCTCTCTCTCTCCTCTCTTTCTCTCTCTCTTTTCTCTCTCTCTCTCTCCTCTCTCTCTCTTCTCTCTCTCCCTCTCTCTCTCTCTCTCCTCTTTCTCCTCTCTTTTTTTGGCTGGTAATGAAGCCTCTTTTTTTTCTTCTCTTTAACCTAAAACACATCGCTCAATAGCTTCCTCTACAATTATCTCGTTATGCTTAGTGCTCCATCTCTCTCTCTTCTTCTATCCTTTATTCTTTCTTCTGTGGTGTTGTTGATACCCCATCATGTTCATTAACGTAACCACACGCTCATAAAATGGACATTTTTTTTCCCTAATGCAGGGTTTATGTGTAAATGTTATCCAAATTTTTTTGCGTTTTTCATGAAATTTAAAGTTGTTATTAAATTATTTAAGTTATATTTAGTAATGAGTTTAATAATTGTTGTATTATGGCATTCTTGTATGAGTTAATGTTGTATCTCTTTCCCTTCTCTCTATCTATCTATCTATCTATATATCTATCTATCTATTTATCTATCTCCATACACACACACA
>NC_051387.1:58078333-58083333 GCF_015228065.2 Penaeus monodon
TTTTTTGGGTCCTTTTATATATGTTCTTTCTTGCATTCTATCAAAGTGGCTGTATCACAGTAAATTCACCCACTGATATGAAAAATAACACGTACAGCTTCTTCACGCCAACCACAGTAAAAGATTTAAAGAGAAATAAAAATTCTAACGAATTTACCGACTATAAACAAAATTTAATATAGGTGAATAAACCAGTTATAGAAAAATGATAATGAAAATTTAAAAAATCTCAAAGTATCGTACATCACCAACCGCTCTGCAATCCTCTTGCCAACTTCCGCCCAGAATGAGTCTTAACATCACCGCAGCTTTGCAACAGCTTAGTGCAAATTCCATGCAGACGACCCGCCATTAGTGTTACAGTCACAGATTCGCTTGACAGGCACTTGACACGCACGAGGCTTCATTTGCGGCCGTTTTCTGTGTCATTTATTCTCGTTTTCTTTTTCAGTCTGTGTCTCTTTTTTGTTCAAAGATATAAGTGTGTGTGTGTGTGTGTGTGTGTGTGTGTGTGTGTGTGTGTGTGTGTGTGTGCGTGTGTGTGTGTGTTTATGTATATATATAAGTATATATGAATATGTATATATCTTCTTATATATATACATATATGCCCGGATGTGTGTGCATATACGTATGCTTATATATTAGAGATCTACACACAACCCCCTTCCTCATTTCCTCCCCTTCCCCACCCTTTCTAAATCCCCCCCCTCCCCCTCCTTTCCTTAATCCCTCCCCCTCCCCCCCCCTTTCCTCTCACTCCCCTTGGATTGTAATCCTCGCCATCCATCATCATCCATTAGACTCATCCCTTGTCATTCTTGAGGATTCTGACGTTGCAAAGCTCTCTTCCAGGCATTGCAAGCGAAATGAAGAGACTCATGCATAAAATTCGAGGAGGAGGGACCACCCTTTGTGAGGGAGAACAAAGGGGGAAATATTTCTCTCGCTCTCTCTCTCTCTCTCTCTCTCTCTCTCTCTCTCTCTCTCTCGCTCTCCCCTCTCTCTCCTCTTCTCTCTCCTCTTTTCTTTTCTCTTCTCTTTTTCTCTTTCTCTTCTTTTTTTCTTTTTCTCTTCTCCCCTTCTCCTCTCTCCCCTCTCCTCCCCTCTCTCTCTCCCCTCTTTCTCTCTACTCTCTCTCTCTCTCCCTCCTTTTCTCACTCTCTCTCTCTTTTCCCCCCCTCTTCCTCTTTTCTCCTCCTCTTCCTCTCTTCTCCTCTCTCTCTCCCCTCTCCCGGCTCCTTGCCTCTCGCTCGTTAGGCAGTTACCAAAATGGATACAGAAACAATTAAAACTTTTTAGACACGCAAGGAAAAAATCTTACCGAGGTTTCCCTGCAAGTTTTCCTTGACCAGATTTTTACTAAAATAAGTGAACTTACTACGGAAGTTACTGAATTGGGAAAAACAGCTTAGAATTTAGTCAGCGGGAAAATTTACGAGTTGAGGAAGACCGTACGAGGCTGAGGGAGTCGTGCGACAGCGACCGCCGTGAAATCGCCAGCCTCCTCACCACGACCGAGGATCTGCAAGCTCGCACCAACGACCTTGATGACGGCAGCAGGAGGAATAAACCCGCGCATTGACGGATTAGAGGAGACGCCCTGGAGACTGGGAGCAATCCTCGTCAAGGTGCAGGCCTTCCTGAAGGAACAGCTGAGCTTGGAGGACATGCCCCTAGATCATGCCCACCGCGTCGGACCGCCCCGTGACCGCCGCCCTCGGACCCTCCTAGTACGCTTCTCCCGTTCGGCGGACAGGGATGCTGCGATGCGCAACGCCCGGAAACTGCGGGGATCCGTCTTCATCTACGAGGACCTGTGCCCGGAGTCCCAACGCATAAAGAAAGAGAGATACAACGACTACAAAAAGGCCAAATCCGAAGGAAAAATCGCCTATTTTGTCCGATCGAAACTCATCATCCATGATCGCCAATCGAGCAATGAAGTGCTTGGGAGACCTTTAACCCTTCCACCCGCTGCTCCCCCCACCGACCCTCCCACTGCAGACACTTCTAGCCCCAACACCAGCACTACCAACGCTTCCACCATCAATAATGCTACAAACGTGGCCACTACCATTGGCGCTACCATCCAGTCCCGCCCCATGCATACCACTACAAGCCAAACCGCGACTGCAACCAAGCACGACAATGATGCCGCTCTCCCCCAAGAAGCTTCCACCAGCGATTCCCAAAAACCAAACGATAAAAGGAAATTACGTGACCGAAGATGATTAGTGTATAAGACGAAACTTGTGTCTAAATGTTTTGATATATTAATTACCACAAGTCAATGATGAGTGAAGTGTTACCTTTCAACGGGCTAAGTAATGATGAAATTAACTCTTTATATCTGTATGAAGCCAGAGAAGAACAATGTTTCAATTTTGAAATTGAAAAATTAACTTCTCTAACATTTCGACAGTACGAATTAGATCATGATAGTAAATATGATGAAAACGACCCCAATAGATTTATCGTAGCAAACTTGCAGATCTTGAATCCAATATGCAACTATTTTCTCCCTGATGAGCTTAACACAGTACTAATTGATTTTCGAAAGTCTAATCTTAAAATAACATTTTTGAATATTAACAGTATACCCATAAAATTAGATTGTTATTTTGAGGAGCTTCAAGTGTTTTTTGAAAGAAAGTTTGATTATATTGGCTTTTGTGAAACAAAGCTAACTAACGACATTGAATCTTTGTTCACTATTCCAAATTATTATCTAGTTACAATAATACCTCGAGGATTAGTGGAGGACTAAGCCTTTACGTACGTAATAATATTAAAACAAAAGTTATGCATAATCTAACAGTCAATACCAAACACACTGAAACCTTATTCGTTGAGACAGTATCTAATATAGACCATAACCCTATCGTAGTAGGGGTCGTCTACAGACGACCTAAGTCAAATTTTCATGACTTTAAGTCGACTTTAACAACCTGCTGAGCATACTTGAAAACAATAATTCATACAACTAATAATGGGTGACTTTATTTAGATTTACTACAAGCAAGTAGTCAAAACATGATAATGGATACAATCAGCACATTCAACAGTCATTATTATCATTGTACAATCTCACACCCAACACGCGTTACGCAAAATTCTGCAACCTTATTAGATCATATATGGAGCAACAATATAGCAAATAATCTGTGCAATGGCATGTTCATACTCAAATATCTGATCACTTCCCTATTTTCTCTCTTTTTAATACACTACGACAGCCGCATGTCGTAAAAAAATAAAAAACAATCACGTACAGACAAGCAAATAATGTAGAAAATCTAAGCCGGTTTAAAAATGAAATCGAAAATACAAACTGGCAACACGTATACAATTCCCGAGATTTAAATGATGCCCTTGCAATTTTTCAAAGACAGTTAAAAGTGACCTATGAAAAATGTTTTCCGCTTATTACAAAAACGATAAGAAATACACATTTTTCTAAGCCTTACATTACGAGTGAAATAAAAAACTTGATAAAGGAACGAAATAAACTCCAACGAAAATCGCTAAAATGGCCAATAACATACGGTAAGCAGTATAGAAAACCTCGTAACAAAATTAATCAAATGATTCAAAAGGAAAAAAGTAGATATTTTAAGACAAAGCTTGAAGAATCAAAGTCAGACGTCAGAAAATCATGGTCGGTAATAAACGAAGTTCTCAATAGGAAAACCAGGGACGACAGTTACCCTGACTCAGCATTACTCACTCCCGATCAGTTCAATGAACATTTTAACAATGTTGGACCCTCCCTCTCTGCTAAAATCACCCCACCGAAAACTTCATTCTCGTCTTACCTTCCCACGTGTATTTGTAAAACGTTTAGCTTTAGACAATGTACCATTACAGAGATACAAAATATAATTATCTCTCTCAACGACAGTGTTCCAGGCTATGATGAATTACCCGGGAAAATCATTAAATCTACTTCTAATACTATTTCACCAATAATTACATTACTCTGTAATAGATCATTAGCACTTGGAGTATTCCCTGACCCCTTGAATATCGCTGTCGTGAGACCAATTTATAAATCTGGAGATGATACAGACTTGAATAACTATCGACCAATATCAGTCTTAAATTTCTTAAGTAAGATTTTTGAAAAGGTTGCTTACACCCGTTAATGGAGCATTTAAAACAAAACAATATTCTTTCTACATGCCAGTATGGATTCCGCCCTTTAAGATCGACTGAAACTGCCTTACAAAACTTCGTCGACGTCGTATTGACAGCTTTTGACGAAAACAAGTTTACAATTAGTGTATTTTTAGACCTAAGCAAAGCTTTCGATACGGTGGACCATACGATTCTTCTCAATAAACTGGAGCATTATGGGGTCCGTTATACAACACTCAAATGGTTTAAAAGTTATATAACAAGCCGTATGCAGAGTGTAAAATTGAATAAGGGCTTTTCATCACAATCTAAAACCTTGTGCGGTATTCCGCAAGGTTCAATTTTAGGCCCATTACTTTTTATATTATACATTAATGATATTGTCTATTCAACCCAGAAACTCAATTTCATCTTATATGCCGATGACTCCACCCTATTCACGAGCCATCATAATCTCACAACCCTCATTAACACACTGAACAGTGAACTTGCCCAAGTATCTTGCTGGCTTGCTGCAAACAAACTAACTTTAAACATAAAAAAACAAAATACATGATTTTACACAGAAATAAACGAATAATGAATCAATTACCACCATATATATTGAGGATTGTAATACTAGAAGAAGTAACAAAATTTAAATTCTTTAGGTGTAATTATTTCAAATCATTAAACTGGCATGAACATATTATGCACTTGAAATGTAAACTGTCTAAAGTCTGTGGCGTTTTACACTTATCAAAGTCTTTTTTAACCAAATCATCGATGTTATTGATTTATTTTGCCCTAATCTATTCCAACCTCACCTACTGTAATACTATCTGGGGCGCCGCGAGCAAAGAAGCTCTACGACCCCTCGA
>NC_051387.1:58093333-58095833 GCF_015228065.2 Penaeus monodon
GAAAGGAATGGAAGAACAAATAAATAAGAAAAAGGACGAAAAGCAGAAATAAAAAAACAGAGAAACGTGAGAAGAAGAATAGAAAGAAAGAAGCTACGAAAGCAAAAGAGGAAAAATAGACGAGATGCTGATAACCGAAAACGAAAGAAGGAGAAAGAGGAGGTGGAAAGAATAAGGAGAAGAAAGGAGAGGCAGGAAGAAGAACCGTGAAATACGGGGAAGGGAAAGAGGGAACAGAGGATAAAGGAAATGCTTTAGAAGAAATACGAGAGGGGAAAATGAGGGGAGAAGTCAAAGAAAGGAAGAGGGAAAAGAATAGAACGTGGAAGATGAATAGATAAAAGAGGAAGAAGGGAGATAGAGAGAGATAGAGACAGCCAGAGAAAGTGAGAGAGAGAGAGAGAGAAACACAGAGAGAGAAAGAGAGAGAGAGAGACAGAGAGAGAGAGAGAGAGAGAAACTGAGACAGAGACAGAGAAAGAGAGAGAGAGAGAGAGAGAGAGAAAGAAAGGGAGAGAGTGAGAGAGAAGTGAAAGGAGAGAAAGAGACGTTCAAAGGAGTATGGACAGATTTAACCCCACATTTATTAATTAATTATAGAAATATATAAGTATAGAAGTCTATAGCCTCGTAACATAATCATTAATAGCAAAGCAGTTCGTCCGTGTGTTAGACTAGTTTTAAAAATCTATATTAAAAAAGAAAATAGTTTTTTTTTCTCTCTCTCTCTCTCTTTCTCTCTCAAAGAACACCTGCGGCTCACAGCATCAGTCAAAGCATAAAGTTTTTTAATCATAAAATGAACCAAAGAGGGAAAGTTTTTTTTTCTTTCTTTTTTTCTTCATAGTTTTATTTTGTTTATGCAAGCAGAAACATTTTTGCCATCGAAGTAATCAGTTGCATAATGTGAGAGAGAGAGAAAGAGAGATGGGGGGGAGAGAGAGATGAGAGAGAGAGAGAGAGAGAGAGAGAGGAAGGAAGGAGGGAGGGAGAAGAGGGAGGGAGAGGAAGGAGAGAGAGAGAGAGAGAGAGAGAGAGAGAGAGAGAGAGAGAGAGAAGAGAGAGGAGAGAGAGAAGAGAGAGGAGAGAAGAGAGGGAGGAGAAGAGAAGAGAAAGAGAAAAGAAGAAGAGAGAGAGAGTATAGGTGTATGGAGAGATTGAGAGAAAGAGAAAGAGAGAGAGAGAGCGAATGCGTATCTGTGCATGTACGTGTTTTGATACGCATAGAAAGCACAAGAGGCAGAAAGGAACTGAGACAAAGCAGACACACAACAAAACAAACACACACACACAAACAAGCTACCAGACAGGCAAGCAAAGCCTATCTTCCTCCATAACACACAAGCCTACCTCTCTACCCAGTACCACTAAAGTACGCTAGCAAAGAAGGTCAAACAGAGCCTGCACGACACACTACACTGACGCTACAGGCTGCCAAGTCTCTCCCAAAAACGAGGGAATATTCAACAGGGTGTGAGGAAAAGGAACGTGTGAACGTGTGAACCTACATGTCTGTTGCAGTTTGTGTAGGTGCATGTATTGTTTGTTTGTGTTTGTTTGTTTGTTTTTTTGTTTGGTTTTGTTTGTTTGGTTTTGTTTGTTTGTTGTGTGTCAGTGTGTTTGTGGATGTGTTTGTTTGTTTGTCTGTGTGTTTGGTTGTGAGTCTGTGTGTTTGTGTGACTGTGTGTGTTTGTGGGTGTTTGTTTGTTTTTTGTGTGTCAGGAAAAGGGTTTTTTAAGTACTTTGCTTAAACTCTTCAGGTGGAGAAAGTAAAAGAAATCATCTTTATCTTAATCTTTGTCTCCCTCTCAATTCCTCCTTTACGCCCTCTCACCCTTTCCCTCTCATCTCCCCTCTTCGCCCTTTCCTTCTCCCTCTCCCCCTCTTCGCCCTCTCCCTCTCCCCCTCCTCCCCCTCTTCGCCCCTCTCCCTCTCCCCTTCCCCCTTCCTCTCTTCCCCCTCCTTTCCCCCTCTCCCTCTCCCTCTCCTCTTTCCCACTCTCCCTCCTCCCTCCCTCTTCCCACTCTCCTTCCCCTCTCCCTCTCCCTCTCCTCCCACTCTTCCCCCTCTCCCTCTCCCTCTCCTTCCCACTCTTCCCCCTCCCCTCTCCCTCTCCCTCTCCTCCCACTCTTCCCCCTCCCTCTCCCTCTCTTCCCACTCTTCCCACTCTCCCTTCCCCTCTCCTTCTCTGCCATAACCTGCATCCACCTATTTGCTTTTCAGAGACGCAAGATAATTATTAATTGCCTCATTAATTAAGACTCGTTAAACCCCTGGCAACGCAACCTTTCTCATTACAAAAAAGAAAAAAATAATAATAAAAATATAGAAAAATAAAATAAAATAAAATTGATAATTAAAAATTAGATATAAAATTTAAATTGTCATTAATTATGAAAAGTTATTAAAAGATGATAGTTATTGGTTCTTCCTTCTTAATACTGAGACGAGTTTTTTTTTTTTTATCTTGCTTTTTTTTCTTTATCTGCAACCTCCTCTC
>NC_051387.1:58108333-58110833 GCF_015228065.2 Penaeus monodon
GGTATCTCGTTCTAGAATTGCATTAAGGTCGATAAACATTTATATCAATATGAGTATATAAATATTTGTATCAATATAAAGTGTGTGTGTGTGTGTTTTCTCGCTCTATCTATCTGTCTATCTATATATATATATCTATAAATCTCCCTCTTTCTATCCCTCCCTCCTCCTTCCTCCCCATCTCTCTCTCTCTCTCTCTCTCTCTCTCTCTCTCTCTCTCTCTCTCTCTCTCTCTCTCTCTCTCTCTCTCACACACACACACACACACTTCCTTCCTCCGCGTGGCTGTTACCATCTCGCTCTAGAAAATTCAAGAAAATAATTTTGAGTATTAACTTTTTTTAACGTAAGTTCTCAGTGCATCTGCACCTAATTCTACATGCAAGAGGTTTAATAATCAGCTTTTACGCTCCCTTGCACGGCCGTATTGCAATGATGAAAGAACGAGGGCAGAGTCGTAAACAAACGCTAAGAAAGAAAACATATGAACAAACATAAACAAAAGGACGAAAATGGAGAACAAAAAAATGTAATGAAAGAGGAATTAGGAAGAAAAAAATAAATGGGAGAGGAAAGAACAGAAAGAAAGAAACGAAATTACTTGAATAATTAATGGAGAAGCATATTAACCGATATTTCTTCTAAAAAGAAATAACAATGAAGAAATAGGAACAGACTTATAAAAAATAGATGTTCAGAATAAAAAATAGGAGCAAACACCAATAAATAAATGAATATGTAAATTAATAAATAAAAGCAGATAGATAAATAAGACCAGGAACATTAAACTTTCCCTCTTTAACCTCTCCATTCCTCCATTTATCAAAACACCTAAAATTAGCGAATTAATTACCAGATAAAGTTAGATCATCTTAAAGCTTAATGAATGCCATACACTAATATTTGCACAATTTGAAAATATGAAGGAAAAATGAATTAATCAGTTTATATGATCTGTAATGAACTGAGTTGGTGTTTCTGGGGAGTGGGTTTTATGAGGAGATATTACAGTATAAATTATCCTGTCTGCATGAGAGAGAGAGGGAGAGAAGGAGGGGGGAAGTAGGGAGGGAGAGGGGGAGAGGGAGGGAGGAAGGGAGCGAGGGAGGGAGAGGGGGAGGGAGGGAGGATGGGAGCGAGGGGAGATAGAGAGAGAGAGAGAGAGAGAGAGAGAGAGGGGGGGGGGAGGGAGGGAGGGAGGGAAAGAAAGAGAGATAAAGAGAGAGCAAGAGAGAGAGAGAGAGAGAGAGGGGTATGGGGGAGGAGGTAGGGGGAAGGAGAGAGGGGGAGTGGGAGTAACAGAGAGAGGTAAAAAATGAAAGTGAATGAATGAGTGAGTGAATGAGTGATCAAGGGACTGTGTGTGTGTGTGTGTGTGTGTGTGTGTGTGTGTGTGTGTGTGTTTATGTATGTATGTATGTATGTATGTATGTATGCATGCATGCATGCATGTATGTATGTATGTATGTATGTATGTATGTATGTATGCAAGTATGTATGTATGTATGTATGTATGTATGTATGTATGTATGTGTATGTATGTTTCCGTACGCACACGCGAGTCGGCGATAAGCGTACAAGGCAAGAGCGCAACAGCTCAACGAGTTTGAAAAGAAACTCAATTGCAAGCGTTTATGTCCTCGTGACCTCCACTTCTCCTCGTAATTAGGCACTTAAGAATTTTATTTCCAAGGTTACGAACTGAACAGATTAAATGCCGGTTTTCAGTTACTCTTTAACCTGAGCCTTTCATCTTTCAGTTTTCAAAAAAAAGGAATTAATTTATTAATTTTCTTTAAAACAAAGAGATAAATAAAATTGATAGATTGTTTTAGGTGAAACAAATAAATAAATAAAACTATTAAATTGAATTAACTAAAACAGATAGATAGATATAAATGTTAAAACCAAGAATTCAAATTGACTAAACAAGGAAATAGATTATATAAATTCAATCTCGCAGATTCTATAAATCAAGTTAACTTTTAAAAAGTACCATTAATTCTTTTATTTATTAATTCTTTTATTACTCGAACGGCACTAGTATGACGATCCAGTTCACGCGACATCAGCATAATCTAATTACGTTTAGCCTTAATCCAATTTTATCATGCATGAATTATTTTACCTAACCCCCCCTCTCCCCCCCTCCTCCCCTCACTATTCGAAAGACAGAGTATGGCGTTTCAGTTTCACGGGTTTCTACTTTAATTGCCATATTTAGTAGATGTGCCATACAATGCATTCTGTTTTGGGTTATGATTTATCTATCTATCTGTCTATCTGTCTCTCTCTCTCTCTCTCTCTCTCTCTGTCTCTCTCTCTCTCTCTCTCTCTCTCTCTCTCTCTCTCTCTCTCTCTCTCTATATATATATATATATATATATATATATATATATATATATATATATATATATATATTCTTACTATATTTAAAGTGTGTATTCTAGTCCTAATATATGTGATTTAGGTTTGTTAGAGATAGATCGATAGATAGAAA
>NC_051387.1:58118333-58123333 GCF_015228065.2 Penaeus monodon
AGTTATTTTCTATGACGGAATTTAAGTCTGTGATATTACCTGTTTAAGTATATTAGTGTAAAGATATAAAAATTGCACAGGTCGTGTTGCTCATGATAAATAAAACACAAATACATATCTGGTCTATATTAGATTTTTTATTTTATAAAATATTTGCAACTCACTGACGACATTATGATAAAAAAAAACGAAAAACAAACCAAATTAAGAAAAGACTAAAAAAAAATGAAAACAAACCGTTTTCAATAAGACTGCAATTTAAGTCTTGGGGAATTTTTATTGTTTATAATCAAGGTGAGATTGCAGTCCTAAAACCTCTCACAGTTGCAGGAATTGGCAGATAACAAGATCTGGAATTAGATTATATCAGAAAAGAAAAGTTTCTTGATGATGATTATATCAAATGATATAACCAGATTAAATGAGATAGGTAAGGATAATAATGATAGTGATGATTAGAGTAATGATACAGATAAAATTAAATGACATAGGAGAGAGAAATAATGATACGTGATGATAATGATACTGTATGAAAGTGGGGTTACTGATTATATAATTACTATTACAATTAAAAATTATTTTGACATGAAATCTTACCACAGAAAGAATGTAAATAAAGATGATAGATTTAGAACGTCATTAAAAAATTAATGATTAGTAAATTATGCATTTATTCTTTCACTTTGGCATTTATAGGCAATATAAATGCTATTCAAATAATATAAAACAGAGAAATATGAAAATTAACCCATTAATCCAGGAATTAAAATTTGATAGAATAAACGGTAGTGTTAATGAGCACAGACATAGAATTACAGTATGATGAGAAAGATAGCAATGATGATAGGGAAAAAAAATAAACAAATAAACGAAAGAGAAACGAAGAAAAAAATAGATGACAACATATAAAAGAAACAAAACAGTAATGAAAATAACATAAAATTGTGTATTAAAAACGTTTAAAAAAATGACGAATTACAAAAAAACAAATTAAAGCAAGGGAGGAAGTGCAAGCCAAGAAGCAACACGGAATTAAATAGATAATAATGATGAAAAGATAATGATGATGATAAAAGGATAAGATTATAATAATAATAAAGATAATGATAAGAAAAAGACTAGTAATGATAATCATGCTAACAATAATAGTGATGATAATAATAATGATAATTACAATGATGATGATGATGATGATGATGATGATGATGATGATGATGATGATGATGATGATGATGATGATGATGATGATGATGATGATGATGATGATGATGATGATGATGATAATGATAATATTAATATTGATAATAATAGTAATAATAATAATAATAATAATAATAATAATAATAATAATAATAATGATTATTATTTTCATTATTATCATTATAATGATAATAATACTATTAATGATACCAATTATGATAATAATAATAATAATAATGTTTATTATAATGATGATAATCATAATAAGAGTAAATAATAATAATGATGATAATAATAATAATATTATTATTATTATTATCATTATTATTGTCATTATTATTATCATTATTATTATAATTATTATTATTATTATTATTATTATTATTATCATTATCATTATTATCATTATTATTATTATTATAATGATAAAATAGTTAAAATAATTATTATTATAATAATATGTATGATAAAAATGATAATGAGGATAATATGAGTAATGATAATGATTAAAAAATAATGATAATAACAATAATAACAATCATAATAATGATAATAATAATAATTACTATTATTATTATTATTATTATTATTATTATTATTATTACTATTATTATCATTATTATTGTTATTATCATTATTATTGTTATTACCATTATTATTATTATTATTACTATTATTATTATTATCATGATAATGATAATAATTATAATAGTAATAATAATGATAATAATACTCATTAATATTATTATAATGATGATGATATAGTAGTAGTAGTAGAAATAATGATAATAATAATGATAATTATAATAATAATTTCATTATCATTATTATTATTATTATTATTATTATTGTTATTATTATAATGATGACAATAATGACAGTAGTTTATTTAGTAGTAATGATATATAAATATATTATTATATACTATTATCATATACTATTATTATATATTATTATATGATGGATGATGATGATGATGATGATATGATGATGATGATGATAATAATACTATTAATAATACTAATAATGATAATAATAATAATGATGATGATAATAATGATAATAATAACAATAATAATAAAGGCACGAAAACAGATAATTCCTATAACAAGGGCCATTCTCATCATCAGGGAAGCGGGGGAGAATTATCATGCGTGAATTTCCTTTCAAAATGTCCGCATTGCAGGCGGAGACACGAGGGAGAGAGAGAGAGAGAGAAGGGGAAGAGAAGAAGGAGGAGGAGGAGGAGAGGGGTGGAAGATGGAGGAGGTGGAGGAAGGAGGAAGGGGAGGGGGAGGAGGAGGAGGGGGGGAAGGAGGAGGAGAAGGAGGAAAGGAAAGGTGGAGAGGAAAGGAAATAGGAGGAGGAGGGGAGGAACGGGGAAAGAGGAGAAGGAGAAGGTAAGTAAGGGAGGAAGGAAGGAGGAGGGACAGAGGAGGGAAGAGGAAGGGAATAGAAAGGAGAAAAGAAGAGAGGGGAAAGAGAAGAAGGAGAAGGGGAAGAGAAAAGGAGAAAAAGGGAAGGAGAGGGGGGAAAGAGAAAGGAGTATGTTGGAAGGGGAAGAGAAGAAAGAGAGGAAGGTTGGGGAAAGGGAAAGAGGAGATGGAAGAGGTAAAGGAGGAAAAGTAGAAAATGAAAAAGAAGGAGAAATGAAAGAAGTAAGTAAGAGAAAGACGAGGAAAAGAAAGAGAAGGAGGAGGTTGGGAGAGAAAAAGAAGAGAGATAAAAGGAGGAAGAGGAGAAGAAGGAAGAGATGGAGGGGATAGAGGAGAGGAAAGAAAAGGGGGAAGGAAGGAAGGAAGGAAGGAGAGGAGGGAAAAAGAGAGGGAAAGAAAAGGAGGAGTGGGTGATGTAGAGAGAAGAAAGACAAAAGGTGAGACAAGAAGGAAGAAAGAGAAGAGGAAGCGAAAGAATGGAAAAATGGAAGAGAGGAGAAAAGGAGAGAGAGAGAGAGGGAGGAAGGAGAGACGAGAGAGAGAGAAAAGAACAGACACAGAGAGAGTGAAAGAGACACAGAACAAGAAAGATGAACCATATCGTCTCCCCTCCTCTTCCCCTCTCGTTCTCCCCCTCTTACTCACTCCCTCCTCTTCCTCTCGTTCTCTCCCCTCTGACTCACTCCCTTCTTCCTCCTCCACCTCTTCTACCTCCTCCACTGCCCCCCCCTCCCCAACCCCCCTTCCACTTCCCCCTCTCACCTCTTCCCCTTCTTCACCTCCCCCTCACTCCCCCTTCTCGCCCCTACCTCCTCCCCTCCCCCACCTCCCTCTGTCACCCCCCCCTCACCTCCCTCTCACTCCCCCCTCCCCCACCTCCCTCTCACATCCCCCTGTCACCCCCCCCCCTCACCTCCCTCCCATTCCCTTCTCCATCAACCTTCCTCTCACTTCCCCCCTCTCACCCCCCCCACCTCCCCTCCTCCCTTCCACCTTTGAATAATGTCCTCGCACCTTCGCCATTCCCTTGCTTTATCATTCTCTCTCTGGCTGATAACTCATCCAACGTGGCGTCTTTCACCCCAGCTGGGAGGCATGGCGTAAATCCTTCTATCGTTTTTCCTTTTCTCGTGGGGAAAAAAATGAATAAATAAATAAATAAAAAATACGGTCGAGGGGGGAGGAGATTAGATTCAGATTTTTTTTTTTTTTTTTTTTTTTTCTTTTTTTTTAAGAGAGAGAGATATAGATAGGGTGTTAGGGAGGTTGATTGAGGAGGGGAAGGGATGGAGGGAGGGGAGGGGGGATGAGTTGAAGGGGGTGGGAGGGACGGAAGGAAGGGGGAGAGAGGGAGGGAGGGGGATGGGTTGAGGGGGAGGGAGAGGGGGGAGGGAGGGAAAGGGGAGGGAGGGAAGGGGGGTCGATCATGATGCGAAATAGGTATGTTTTTTGTTTGTGTTTTTTTTGTGTGTGGATTTTTGGGAACAGATGGGGGTGTTAGAGAGGTAGATTGAGGTGGGGGGAAGGTGGGTTGAAAAGGGACGGTGAGGGAGAAGGGGGAGGAAGGGAAGGAAAGCAGGAAGGGGATGGAGAGAGAGAGAGCGGGAGGGGGAGAGAGAGGGAGAGAGAGGGGGGGGAGAGAGGGGAAAGAGAGAGAGGAGAGAGAGAGAGAGAGAGAAGGGAAAAGAAGTAGAAGGGAGAGAGAAAGAGAGAAGAGAGAGAGAGAGAGAGAGAGAGAGAGAGAGAGAGAGAGAGAGAGAGAGCGGGAGGGAGAGAGAGTAAAAGAGAGAGAGAAAAAAAAAACAGAAAGAACCAGAAAAAAAGAGAGAAAAAAAAACAAACGAGAGGGTCAATCAACCAGATAGACAAATAAACAAGAAAGCAAAAACCCTGACTTTCTCTCTCTCATTCCTCCTTCATTCGGAACCACAATGACCATGTCCGCTAATCAAATATTTTCAAACTATTTTTTTCTCTCTCTCCCCCCACGTTGCAACATTGACTCTCGCCACATTCAACCGTCTTGCAACATCAATGAGGTATAAGTATTTCACTAAGGTACACCGGACAGATCGCTATCCCCACAACCCTCTTTTAAATAAAAGAATAAAATCGGATTAAAAAAAATTAATAAATAAATAAATAATGGCGTCGTGGGTTGCCATGACAACGCCAGGGCGAGTCTCGCTCTCGATTTTTTTTCTTCTTCTGCATTTTTTCCCTTTTTATATTATTCTGAGTCTCTTTGTTAATCACATGTCATGAAAGTCAAAGTTAAAGAGTGATACGTTCGCTCAATTTCACCCATAGAGACTGGTAAATAGTTTTTAATGATCTTTTTTCATCATATTTCACCCGTTGTGT
>NC_051387.1:58130833-58143333 GCF_015228065.2 Penaeus monodon
GTATATGTCTACATTATATTTAGACAGAGATGAAAGTCACGTTTTCAGAAACCCTTGCCCGCTGAAAGGTTATAATGAATTAACAACTCGCTTGATATTTACATAAGAAATTTAATTAACAAACCTTCGATAATGTAAATACTACTTCTGGCGTTTCATCTTTTTTCTTTTAATACAAGGAGGAGATCACAGCATTTTACAACTATTTATTAAGAAATTTCCGGTTGTTATTAAGGCTGTTGGTACTAAAATTATCATTTATCACTAAATTCATGATTCTTATTTTGCTGTTATCATCACCGTTCTTGTTATCATAATCATTATCACTTGCATTAATTTACAATGCAACAGGACAGTAAAGGCGAAAAATAATGAACATACAAGTTTTTTTGTCTAAAATGAAATATTAAGTTTATAACTTAAGTGAATTAATAATGATGAAAAATAAAATAATAATGAAAAGTGTTCATTGCGAATGCTGTAGAAAAGGTATGAATGAGAAGGAAAAGTTTTCATTCATACCTTTTTAAACAATAATTGTGATTATCATTAATATCATTAATATTTTTATGATGATAATCACAGTTAGTCATCAATATCATCAAAATAATTATAATTATTATTATTGTTGCTCTTACTATTATTGTTATTATCATCACTATAATCATTATCATTATCATGATTATATTATCATTATTATCATTATCATCATTATCATTATCATTATCATTGTTATTATCATTACTATTACTATTATTATCATCATTATTATCTTTATATTACTGTTATTATTGCCATGATCATTACAATCATTATTATTAATTATTATCATTAACATCATCATTAATATTTTAATATTATTAATGAATATATTGTAATGATAATCAAATGATAGCACTAAAACCATAACGATAATGAGGAGGAGGATATTGACGATGGTAATAATCATCATCAGTATCATGATGATAATAAATCATAATGATAATGGTGATTATTCTAACGGTGATGATAGTTGAGTTTTATATATATAATTTTTTATTTATATTTTATATGTAATGATTAATAGTCAGTGATAATAACACTTAATTCATGGAATAAAATTACTAGAAAAGAAAGGAAAGCAATAGTATAGTATAAGTAGTAAGTAGAAAACTAATAATAACAATTATTAATTGATTGTTGTTGTATTCATTATCAAATTATTTTGTTTGCTTTGTTATTATTATTATATATTATTATAATATTATTATTATTGATTATTATTATTATTATTATTATTATTATTAAATTATTATTATTATTATTATTATTATTATTATCATTATTATTATTATATTGGTAATAATGATAATAGTAATAATAATAATTATAATAATGATAATAATAATAAAAAATAAACGATAACAATAATAATAAAATAATAATAACAATAATGATAATAATAATAATAATAATAATAATAATAATAATAATAATAATAATAATAATATTAATAATAATAATAATAATAATAATATCAACAACAATGATAATAAAGATAATAAAGATAATAACAATAAAAATAATACGGATAACAATAATAATGATAATAACGATGCTAATGTTGATAAAACTACTATCAATAGCATTACTGACTTTGATATGTAAGATGATAATGATAATAATGATGACAGCATTCAATACACCAATTAAAATGCCAATAATAACGATTTCATGACTAATGATTTCACTCATTCCCACTCATTCCTATTTTATTTCCATTCCCACTTTCCCGATTCCCACTCTTATTCTTTCTCTATTTCCCATTTACGCTTTCACCCATTTCCCACTTTTATCTATTCCCACTCATATTACAACTTTATTCGCATTCCCATTTCCAATTCCCACTCTTATTCGTACGCTATTCCTATTCCCATTCATTCCTACTTTATTTCCATCCATTCCCGCTCTTATTCCTACTTTACTCCATTCCCACTTTTATCCATTCTCACTCTGATTCCTACTTTACTCCCATTCCCACTTTTATCCATTCCCGCTCTTATTCCTACTTTACTCCCATTCCCACTTTTATCCATTCCCGCTCTTACCCTCCTCCTGCACTCCTCTCTTCCAAGTTTCCATAACAATCTGCGCCCGAGAGATGGCTTGGCTTGGAAACCTCTCGGATATTTTGATGTTTGTGCAAAAAGGAAAGGGAAATGTTGATGGAGTATGCAGTGCAATTGCGAAACGAGGGAGGGATATTGCATGCGTTAAGTAGAGGGAAGAAAAATATGAAAGAGCGAAGGAGGGAAAAAGGAGAGGAGGAAAGAGGTTTCGAAAGGAGAAAGGGGAGAAATTTTGCCATGTTATGTAATGGTGTTTTTTTGTATCTTTTATGTTATGCTGGTATTTTAGTGATAATTAACACTATTACTTGTAATGATATAGTAAACAAAGATAGTGTTAAAATAAAATAAAACCCGTGAGTGCAGTATTAATGATAATGTTAATAATGATAATGATGATATGGATGATAAATGTGATAATAATCTAATGTCAGGATAATAACAATAATAGTAACAACAGTAGCAGTAATAAGATTAAAAATAATAATGAAAATAGCAATGACAATGATAATAATGATTATCATTGTAATTATTAATATCATTATCATTGTCAATATTGGTAATGATATCATTATTATTATCATTATCATTATTATTATTATTGATATTATCATTACTATTATCATTATTATTATAATTATAATTACAATAATTATGACAATAACAACAACAAAACAACAATAATAATAATAATAATAATAATAATATGATAATAATAATAATAATAATAATGATAATGAAATGATCCAGTAAATAAGTGAAAGAGAGAAATTTAGTTTTGAGAATCATTAGAACAAGAATCGATAGAAATATTACTTCGTTACAAATTCTTTACATCTACAAATGTCATCTCTCTCTCTCTCTCTCTCTCTCTCTCTCTCTCTCTCTCTCTCTCTCTCTCTCTCTCTCTCTCTCTCTCTCTCTCTCTCTCTCTCTTCTCTCTCTCTCTCTTTCTCTCTCTCTCTCTTCTCTCTCTCTTTCTCTCCTCTTTCTCTCTCTCTTTCTCTCTCTCTTTCTCTCTCTCTCTTACTCTCTCTTTCTCTCCTCCCCTCCCCCTTTCCCCTTCCTCTCCCTCCCCTCCCCTCCCGTCCCTCCCCCTCCACTCACTCACTCGTCAGATTTTTTTTAATCGAAGAAATAATGCAAGCAATAAAAAAAAAACATGAAATAGACAGAGAAAAGGCCTCGCATGGCTTAATAGTTAAGGATCTCCAAAAGTTCAATTGCCTTATATGAAAAAAAAAATAATAATAATAATAAAATAAAATAAAATAAGATAAAAAAAAATCTTTGAATATTGAACTGAAGATGATCGAGCGAAGGAGAGATAATTCTGTTAATTCTAATTCTAATTTCTCTCTGTTTCCCTTTCCGTCTTGCTACATGGATAGGTAGATAGATAGATAGATAGATAGATAGAGAGATAGATAGGTAGGTAAATGAATAGATGGATGGATGGACAGACAGTGGATGAATAGATAGATAGATAGATGAATAGAAAGATAGATATATGGGTAAATAAAGTGAGATAGGTGGATGGATATACATCGAGATAAAGAGAGAGAGAGAGAGAGAGAGAGAGAGAGATCCATGCATTCAAGCCCATCACCCTCACCTTCATCATCACCTTCACCATCAACATTTCCCTCACTTTCACCATCAACATTACCCTCACTTTCACCATCACCTTCACCATCACTTTCACCATCACTTTCACCTTCACCATTACCTTCACCATCACTTCACCTTCATTTTCGCCTTCACCATCACCACATCATCACCTTCAGCATCACTTTCACCATCACTTTCACCTTCACCATCACCATCATCATCACCTTCACCATCACTTTCACCATCACTTTCGCCTTCACCATCACCATCATCATCACCTTCACCATCACCATCATCATCACCTTCACCCTTTAAACTAACCCTTTCACACTCCCTCCACAACAGGCAAGTTACATTTCGGTCTCAGCATCCCAATTTTTTTTTTTTTTCTTTCTTTCCTTTTTAATTCGTTCTCTCTTTCTTTCGTTCGTTCTTTTTTCACTTTCTCTGCGGGGGAGATAAACCAAAAAAAAATATAATAATAATAAATAAAAGAAGAAAAAAGAATAAGAAGAATAAAAAACAAGACTTTTGCGCAGATGCAAAACACTTTCCAGAACGAAGAGGAATGATGAACATCTTTAAGAAAATGGGGAAGGAGCGAGAAGGGAGAGATAAGGGACAGACGGGGGTAGAGAGAGCGAGGGAGTAAGAGAAAAGAAGAGGAGAGAAGGAAAGAAGGAGAGAGAGAGAGAGAGAGAGAGAGAGAGAGAGAGAGAGAGAAGAGAGAGAGAGAGAAGGAGAGAGAGAGAGAAAGAGAAGGAGAGAAGAGAGAGAAGGAGAGAGAGAGAGAGAAGAGAGAGAGAGAGAGAGAGAGAGAGAGACAGACAGACAGACAGACAGACACTGCGAGAGAGAGCGAGACAGAGAGAGAGAGAGAGAGAGAGAGAGAGAGAGAGAAGAGACAGAGAGAGAGAGAGAGTTGTTTTGAAAGTGATGTTTGTTTACCTCTGGGCTTTCGATATGCAAAGAGAACCAGTGATAAGAATGGTGATAAAGAGAATAAGAATTTCTATGTTATTTAGGATAAAGCTGAATGATAGGTAGAACGGTAATAATGAAACATGATGATAGCCTTTTTTCGCGATCGGTTATCAAAATGATAATAATGATAATAGTAATGATGATGACAGTGATCTTTATAATAACTATTATTGCCAAGATTATTAGTAATATCATGAATTATCACTTTCGTCGTCATTATCATTAGTTTAATAATACTGTATATATTATCATGACCTTCGTCATTATTAGAAACTTAAACACACACACACACACACACACACACACACACACACACACACACACACACACACACACACACACACACACACACACACACATATATATATATATATATATATAGATATATATATATATATATATAAAATATATATATATATATATATATATATATATATTGTCATACTTATGAAAAATAAAGATCAGACACCAATATTATATTTCTAATTCTTAAAGGCAGTATTTTCTACCAAAGTAATATTAGCAATAGTTGAAATTATTACCTATCACCTTTCATTAATTGTGACTTGTATACACGAATGAAAGTAAATACAGTAATCTTTTATCATAATGCAATAGAGTTTACGTTTTCTTTCTTTTTGTTTCTTCTTTTTTGCGAAAGTTTCGTTCAACAATAATACCTTTTAAAAATTTTCCTTGTTACGTAACAACATCTGCCGCGGAAGTTGGTGCTAAGAATTCCAGGCAAGCATTTTGAAACCGATAATCCGATGTTGTTTTGTTGTTGTTTTTGCAGGAGAGAGAGAGGGGGAGAGAGAGAGAGAGAGAGAGAGAGAGAGAGAGGAGAGAAGAGGGAGAGAGAGAGATGAGAGAGAGAGATAAGAGAGAGATGAGAAGAGACGAGGAGATGGAGAGAGAGAGGTGGGAGAGAGGAGAGGAGAGAGAAGATGAGGCCTGAGAGAGAGAGAGATGAGAGAGAAGGAGGAGAGGGAAGAGGGGGTGAGTAGAGGGAGAGAGAGATGAAGAGAGTATGAGCGAGAGAGAGAAAGAGTTGGAAAGAGATGGAACGAAGAGGGTGTGGGAGAGAGCAAAGTCAGGAGAGAGAGCGAGGAGAGAGAGAGAGAGAGGCGAGAGAGAAGTAGAGGGAGCGAGAGAGAGCGAAACAAAAGAGGAGAGAGAGAGCTGAGAGGAGAGAGAGGAAGAGAGATGAGAGAACTAGAGGAGAGAAGAGAGGGAGAGAGAGAGCAGGTGAGGAATGAGAGAGAGGAAGAGAGAGAGCGGAGGGAGAGTGAGAAGAGGAGAGAGAGACGATAGAAGAGAGGAGAAGAGAGTAGAGAGAGATAATGAGGAGGGAGAGGAGAGAGAGAGAGTTGTTGAGGTTAAAAATAGATGGATAGAGAATTCAAGTTATGGTTCATTATATATACATATACATATATAAACATATATATAGATATATATATATATATATTATATATATATATATAATTATATTATATATATATATTATACATATTATAATATACTATATATATATTATATATATATATAATATATATATAATAGTAATATATATATATATGTATGTATGTATGTATATCTATATGCATATATATACACATATATATGTATATATACATATGTGTGTGTGTGTGTGTGTGTGTGTGTGTGTGTGTGTGTGTGTGTGTGTGTGTGTGTGTGTGTGTGTGTGTGTGTGGGTGGTGTTGGGGTGTATGGTGTGTGTGTGTGTGTGTGTGGTGTGTGTGTGTGTGTGTGGTGTGTGTGGTGTGTGGGGGTGTGTGTATGGGGTGTGGTATGTGTGTATGTGTGTGGGTGTTGTGTGTGTTGGTGTTGTGTGTGTTGGTGTTGTGTGTGTGTGTGTGTGTGTGTGTGTGTGTGTGTGTGTGTGTGTGGTGTGTTGTTGGTGTTGTTTTGTGGGGTTAGGATTTTAGAATATAGAGTAATTACTTGAAACAAACTTAAACATCTACATCGATAAATACTAAAGAATGGACGAAATAAATAAACGAATAGCCAACAAACATAAAAATAAAGATATTTTTTTTCCTACTTTGGATCACAATTCATCAATTAAGCCCCTGATTTTAGCATATTTACTTTCATTTCATTTCTTTCCTGTTTTTATTCAGTTTTACATTTAAACTTTAAATTTTTTTCTTTTTTCGAAAGGTTGTTTTCCCCAAAAACGTGGAGGCCGTAATTGCATTCGCTAAAAAGAAAAGGCGGTCAAGAACAAAGAATTAGCTTGATATATTCAGGTAGAAGCAATTAAAAGGGTAATTATTTTTTCGGGTCCTTTTCCCCCTGAGGACTGATATGAAAAGAAAAAAAACCCCGCCAACTTTTTCCCTCATGCATAAAACTTTTACAGTTAAAAATTTGGATAAATTTTATGTGAAAAGGATCCGAGGCGACGCTGCCAAAGTTACAGTTAGTGGCGTGGGTGTCGACGGGAAATTGTTGTGTAAATGAATCATTAGGGGATTATTCAAGGTAATGCTGTTAAAAAAAATAATTTTGCGCTAAGTAGGGGGACATTTAGGAAATTCGGGAAAGGGGGGTATAAATAGTTTTAAAAGCTGTTAAAATAAAATAGTTTTGGAACCAGCGGATCGGGGGCCGCGGGGGGGGGGGCGGGATACAAACCTATTTCGAAATGAACACTTTCTCTCTTTTTTTTAGCATTAAAATACGACTTTGGAATTGGCAGAAATAAACAAGCATAAAACTAATAATTACGAAGAAACTAAGAAAAGAAAAAAGAAAAAGCAGGGAAATACATCGAAATGCACTATATATACTAATCTAATATAAGATATTCCTTATTTGGGAAATTTATTATTCAGGAAAGAAAACTATCTCATCCTTTTTCTATCCTTTCTTTTTCAAAAGTCGACAAAATTAACAAAACGGGAAAATAGGGAAGAAACCGGAGAAAAGGGAAAAGGCGGGCAAAATAGGAGAAATAAAAATTCGGGTCAAGTGGTTTTGTGGAAGGGGGGAGAACGAAAACCCCAAACATTTGTTATGTGAAAAACTGGAACGGGGTTTTTTTTTTTTTTGGGGAAAAATTTTTTAAAAATTTTTTTTTTTGGGGGGAAAGGGGGGAAAAAAAAAATTTTAAAAAATAAAATTTTTTTCCCCCGGGGGGGAAAAAAAAAAAAATTTTTTTTTCCCCAAAAATTTTTAAAACCGGAAAAATTTAAAAAAAAAAAACCCCCCCCCTTTAAAAAAAATTGGTTTTTTAAAAAAAATAAAAACACCAAAAACCCCCAAAAACCCCCCCCCCACAACACCCAAAAAAACCACACACACACACAAACCCCACCCAATTTTATTAAAATTTTAAAAAAAATTTTTTTTTTATTAATATATAAAAAAAAAAAATATTTTAAAAAATTTTTTTTTAAAAAAAAATTTTTAAAAATTTTAAAAATATTTTTAAAAAGGGCCCTTTTTAAAAAAAACAAAAAAAAAAGGGGAAAAAAAAATTTTTTTTTTTTAAAAAAAATTTATAATTTTTTAAAAAATTTAAATTTAAAAAAATTTTTTTTTTTTTTTTTTTGGGGGGGGTTTTTTTTTTGGGGGGGGGGGGGTTTTTTTTTGGGGGGGGTTTTTTTTGGGTTTTGGGGGGGGGGGGGGGGGGTTTTTTTTTTTTTTTTGGGGTTTTTTTTTTTGGGGGTTTTTTTTGGTTTTTTGGGGGGAATTTTTTGGGGGGGGGGGGGGGGGGGTGTGTTGTGTGTGGGGGGTTTTTTTTTTTTTTTTTGTTTTTTGGGGGGGGGGGGTGTTGGGGGGGGTTTTTTCTTTCCCCCCCCCCCCCCCTTTTTTTCCTTCCCCCTTTTCCCCCAAAAAAATTTTTTTTTTTTTTTTCCCCCCCCCCTTTTTTCCCCCCCCCTTTTCCAATTTTTCCCCCCCCTTTTTTCCCCCCCCCCCCCCTTCCCCCTTTTTTTTCCCCCCCCCCTTTTTTCCCCCCCCCTTTTTTTTTTTTACCTTTTTTTTTTCCCCTTTTTTTTTTTTTTTTTTTTTTTAAAAATTTTAAAAAATTTCCCCCTTTTTTTCCCCCCTTTTTTTTTTCCCCTTTTTTTTTTTTGGGGGGGGGGGGGGGGGGGAAAAAAAAAAAAGGGGGGGGGGGGCCCCCCCCCCCCCCCCCCCCCCCCCCCGGGGGGGGGGGGGCCCCCCCCCCCCCCAAAACCCGTTTTGTACCTGATGTTCAAGCATCACTTACAAATATAGTTTGTGTGTTGTGTGGTTTTGTGTTTTGTTTGTTGTTTTTTTTTTGGGTTTTTTTTTGGTGTGTTTTTGTTTTTTTTTCTTCTTTTTTTTTTTTTTTTTTTTTTTCTCTTCCCTTCCTTCTCTCTTCCCCCCTTCCTAATCTTCTCTCTCTCTCTCTCTCCCCCTCTCTCTCTCTCTCTCTCTCTCTCTCTCACTCTCTCCTCTCTCTCTCTCTCCTCCCCTCTCTCTCTTCTCTCTTTTCTCTCCTCCTCTCTCTCTTCGTCTCTCTCTCTTCTCTTCTCTCTCTCTCTCTCTCTCTCTCTCTCTCTCTCTTCTCCCACCCCTCCCCCCCCCTCCTCCCTCCCTCCACCCCCACCATTACAATTATCATAATAAATCACCCTGATCTTCGACCTACCATGACCACGATCGGTGGATTCGTGACCCGAACTGACCTTGTGGTGACGTCACAATGACTTGAGTTTTATTTGTAGTTTATCTTATTAGCTTTCTTTTCCTTCTTTGTTTTGTTTATTTGGGTTTTTGGTTTAGTTACAACATTTTATATAATTATTGTTGTTTTTTCTGATCTTATTATTGTAAAGTGTTAGCAGGAGATGAGAGGGGAGAGGGGAGGAGGGGGAGGAGGAGGGAGGGGGAAAAGGGAGAAGAGAGAGAGAGGAGAGAGAGAAGAGGGGAGAGAAAGAGGGGAAAAAGGAGAAAAGGAAAGGAGAGAGGGGGAGGAAGAGAGGGAGGGGAGCGATAGAGGGGAGAAGAGAGAAAAAGAGAGGAGAAGAAAGAAGGGGAGAGAAGGGGAAAGAGAGGAGAGAGAGAAGAGAGAGAGAGGAGAGGAGAGAAGAGCAGACAGAGAGAGAGGAGACGGACAGACAAACACAGACACACACACACACACACACACACACACACACACACACACACACACACACACACACACACACAAAAAACACACACACACACACACAAACACACACACGCACACCAACACCAAACCACACCACAACACACACACCAACCAACACAAAACAAAAAAAAAAATTTTTTTTCCCAAAAAACCGGGGGGTTTTTAACGTCTTCTTGAACGTGAAAGAGGTTCCAAGTCCTTTTCGAGCAGATTAATGAGCACTGGATCCTTTATCAGGGGATCCAGTTGTATAAAGCTGTAGGATTCCGGAGGCTAACTGTGCGCCTGTGTTTGTTTTTGTGTTTGATTTGTTGTTTTGTGTCTGTGGGTGTGTGTGTAGGGGGGATAGGGAAGGTTAAGGTGTGTTTGTTTGCTTGTTTGTGTGTGTGTGTGTACGTCAGCTTTCATATGTGTGTTCATATGTGTATGTGGTTATGGTGGGCGTGTGTGTGTGTGTGTGTGTGTGTGTGTGTGTGTGTGTGTGTGTGTGTGTGTGTGTGTGTGTGTGTGTGTGTGTGTGTGTGTGTGTTTGTGTGTACGTGTGTGTTTATATATGTGTTCACGTGTGTATGTGTGTGTGTGTGTGGTTAAGATGAGTATGAGTGTGTACATTTATGTATGTAAGTCTACAAAGATATGTATTCATTAACCTTCAAAATAAAATGTAATAAACGCAATTAAGTTTCCATTTATTTCTCGTAATTAATGCACTTATCAGAAGAGAGAAACACTTCAAATACCACTTACATATACGGAAAAAAAATATACATAAAAATCACTCTTTCCTGTTTTCTCTGACGCGAGGGTACAAACAACCAGATAATGATAATGTATACAATAACTACTTTCCTTAAAGTTGTAGGAAAAACAAATGAAACGAAAAAAGATAAAAGTTTATAGAAAGTAATAAAACAAAGCTTTCGTACGTGACTCTTTCCAGTTTTACGCCCTTGAGAATGTGAAAAAAAGGTACTTTTGCACTAACTTTTTTTTTTACATAAAATTGCACAATGGCTAGCCTGTTTTTGTTAAAACTTTCTCTATGCTGGTTTTGCATGGAGCATAATTTATATGGCCATTGTTAGAGAAACTTTGTTGCCAGTTCTTGTTTTATCCAAGTTATGTTATTACTGTGGTTATTGTCGTTGTCATAATTACATTTATCGTCATTGTTATTGTTATTATTATTATTACCATTATTATCAATATTACCATTATTATTATTATTATTGTTACTATTATTATTATTATTATTTTTTATTATTATTACTTATTATTATTATTAGTAGTAGTAGTAGTATCATTATTAGTATTATTATTACTGTTATTATTACTATTAGTAGTAGTAGGATTACTATCATTATTATTATCATTATTTTTTGTTATTATCATTATTATCATCATCATCATTATTATTATTATTATCATTATTATTATTATTATTATTATTATTATTATTATTATTATTATTATTATTATTATTACTATTATTATTATCATCATCATCATCATCACCCTCATCATCATCATCATTATTTTATTATCATTATTAGCAGTATCCCAATCATTATTATTAGCATTAATATCATCATCATCTTCATCATCACCCTCATCATCAACATAATTATTATTATTACTATTATCATCATTACTATAACTGAACATTATCATCATCATCATTACTAATGGTATCACATTCATTAGCGTCATCATTATCATTATCATCATTTTTATCACCAAGAACGAGTTTGAAAACCGTGTTTCTTCTTTTCCAAAACTTTTCATCTTTATTGTGATATTTGTAAAGATCTTTCTGCCAATGAGTATATTTTAAGGATATAGTTTTTCGATACTTTTTTTGCCACATTTTCCTTTTTTTTCAATTTCCTTTCCAGAAAAGATACACGAGAAGTTGCTTGTTTGCGTGTTTTTTTTTTTAGGAAAAGGAAGTTTAGAAAGAACGTTGTTATTTCATCTTGCAGGATATCGGTTTTATATAAAGGACTTTTTTTTTTTAATCTTGATTGTGTTATGACCAATTACTACTATTATTATTCAGGTAATTAAATTAATTTCTTAGTATCAAATATATGATTATAAGAAGTAATAAATGACAAGGAATTAGATAATGAGGGTTTAATCACTATCTACTATCTTATCTACTTCTACTTATCTATTTCTACTTATCTATTTCTACTTATCTATTTCTACTTATATTTCTACTTATGTCTACTTATCTACCATTTATCTACCATTTACCTACTACTTATCTACCATTTATCTACTACTTGTCTACCATTTATCTATTACTTATTTACTCATTTATTTCTCTCCTTATATTTCCACTTTACCTTCTCTGTCTTTGGAAATAAAGAGAAGGAATGACAAATGAAGAGATAAATGAAATAAATAAATAAAATGAATAAATAAGGGGAAAAGGAATGACAAATGACAATGATGACAAATGTATAATCAAATGACAACGAAAAATGTATAATTTATTAAGGAAAAGATTTTAGCTGTTGATATATTTGCTCGTATCGAAGAGCCCAATCTCGTGGTCCTGGGTTTATCATTAGCTTTTTTTGTTCATTTGATGATTTTTGGCTTCTGGGATATATATAGGTGTGTGAGGGGGGAAG
>NC_051387.1:58158333-58160833 GCF_015228065.2 Penaeus monodon
TTTTACATGACAGAAAAATATATAATATTGTTACTGCTTTTTTTCTCTCTCCCTTTCTCTTTCTCTCTCTTCTCTCTCTCTCTCTCTCTCTCTCTCTCTCTCTCTCTCTCTCTCTCTCTCTCTCTCTCTCTCTCTCTCTCTCTCTCTCTCTGACATCATATCAACGTGGAAGTATATTTTTCCTTGCTGCATTTTTTACGTTTTTTCACATTTTTATTTTCTCTTCTTCATTTTTTCTAAAAAAAAATTTTTTATCTTTTTAACAGTAGTTCAGGTAGTTAGACCTGCAACTTCTATGCACGATAATGCATGACGGTGATGAGTTGCCATGAGTTGCCACGTGTTGCCATGAGACGCCACATGTTGCCGTGCATTTCCGTGAGTTGCCACGAGTTGCCATGAGACGCCACATGTTGCTGTGCATTTCCGTGAGTTGCCACGAGTTGCCATGAGTGCATGAACAGCAGCGCCACCTGCCTTCATGCAAAGACCATAACCGCAGAGAGCGTTGCCTCCGAGACCCGCAAGGCAAAGTCACCCTTCCGTCCCTCTGCTCGAAGGGTCAATCTCCTCCTCCACAGGCAATTATTCATCTGATGGCCTTCATCCGGGAAACTGATGGAACATTAAACCTATCCATAACTGATACGGCACAATCCTGTCGCCTTGGCCGTTCTTGGGAGGATTTCGGGTGAAGGATACGCTTTATCCTGGAGATATGGATAACGGTGTATGGCTGTGCGACTGGTGAGACATTTAGATAGTGACAAAGCCATTTCTACGTGGGTGTGTGTCTCGACTGGATTTACGTGCATATGAGGCAGGTCTATGTCGTGGTTAAAGGTACGCTGATGGTGATTGGCATTAATTTGGTAGGAGCTTGTTATCAGAATGTGGTGTTTTATTGGGTTCATCTTCATTGCACACACGCGCGCACATCGATACACACATGCACACACACACACACACACACACATACACACACACACACACACACACACACACACACACACACACACACACACACACACACACACACGAACCCTATATACGTTAGTTATTTTGTATAGACATTTTCTGTTGGTATAAGGATTTTTTTTACATATATCTTTATCCACCTAAATAAAACAACAAGGGGAAGAACAGAATACAACACGAATATGCCAGAACATATTTTTTTTTTCTTTCTTTTTTTCGTTCAACACGAATCCTCTGCATCTTCATGAGCATTATTCTTCTTTTCTACTTCTTTATCTTCTTCCTCTTCTTCTTCAGCCTTGAAAAATCCGCTGTGAGGCATAGGCCTTCCCCACCCTGCGTCACCTCTGTCGGTCTTGTGGGAGTATGTGGTATGTATGTATGCATGTATTGAGGTATGGTTCGCATCACAGGGAGAAATAGGGTATGTGGTATCTATGTATGTGTCTTGAGGTATGGTTTACATCGTAGGGACTAAAAAAAGGGCCACACCTTATCACGCTGGCCCAGTGCGGGTTAATTGATGTGGTCTTCGCCTGGAATCACTGACTCAAACTTGACTCTGATAACCAAAACATGAGAACGAGGGAGGGTATTCCATGAATTCGTAATTAATTCGAATTCGTAATGGAAAAGGAATCCGTCCCTCTTTTTTCTCTCTCTCTTTTTTAAGAGCAGAATCTTTGTTCATTTTTTATTCCATGGGAAGGTACTTAGGTGTATCGCAGTTAGTCTTGTTTAAATAAATGCTTAGGTCATTTTGAGAATGTGTCAGCTGACAGTGAGAGTGTTCTTGAGTTAATTCAGGAGAGAGAGAAAAGAAGAGAGAGAGGGGGGTAAAGAGAGAGAGAGAGAGAGAGAGAGAGAGAGAGAGAGAGAGAGAAAGGGAGGGAGAGAGAGAGACAGACACAGAGAGAGAGAGAGAGAGAGAGAGAGAGAGAGAGAAGGCAAACAAACAGAAGGATAGAAAGAAAGAAAACAGATAAGAGAAGACAAATCAAGAGAGAAAGAGAGAGAGAGAGAGAGAGAGAGATAAACAAACAATCAGGCACTCTCTATCCAGAAATACCAAAAAGAAATTACAAGACAGCAAGACAAAATGGGGCTTTTAAGATCTAAGAAATTCCCCAAATACATTTTCCAAGAGCACGCGAGAAGAAGAGGCTACAAGATACCTAGATATTTACTGTTATTACCCTTATAGTACATTTGCCTAAATCAGTGCGTTCGATATCAGCATATCCCTTGCTTGCTATTTCATGATTGCACACATAGTAGATTTTTTTTTTTACCTTATTTCACACATTTTTACTTATTTCATTTCACACACAAGCACATACATACAAGATGCACAGATACATACACAGACATGCACACAATTAAACACACACCTACAAACAAACAGACACGCATGTATACGTATACACAGACAAACATATACGGAAAGTCCATTCAACTTTGTATGTTCCTCTACGGATATACACCATACAGCATGTCCACTTGTATATGTATACATATGAAT
>NC_051387.1:58165833-58175833 GCF_015228065.2 Penaeus monodon
GAGAGAGAGAGATGGAGACGAAGAGAGTGACAGAGACAGAAAAAAAAGTAAGAAAGAAAGAAAAAAAGAGAGAGACTAAAAAGAGAGAAAAAAAGAACGAAAGGAATAAAGAGACAAAGAAAGAAAAAAATAAAGAAAGAAAAAGGAAGAGACAGGAAGCACAACAAAGCAGCCTCCTCCTCCACTCCGGTTCGAAGCTTGCAGCGTAAAAGATCTTAATAACTTCCTTTATAGAGAAATAACGTAATTTCGAGGCCCGTTCCCCCCCCTTCACCCCTCCCTCCTTCCCCTCCCTCACATCCCCTCCCATCCCCTCCCCCACCTCCCCCTCTCCCTCCTCCCCCACCTCTTCCTCCTCCCTCCCTCATCCCCCTCCCACCCCTTCCCCTTTCCTCCCCCTCTCTCTCCCCCTACCTCCCCCCCCCCCCGTCTTCCGCCAGACATATTTCTCCCGACAATCAGATTCAACTTTACATCTCTTTCACCATCTTCCCTCCTGCTCTACATATCGGAATAAATTCTCTACCTCTTTCATAGGCTTGATTAGTCCGTTTTATCCACGTAGAGTCTCCCCTTTGACTACCCTGACTCGATATAAACTCTCCTTTTCAACCAGCGCGAGGCAGATTATTAATCCTCCTCTCCTCGTAATGGAATTTACATATAAACACTGAGCTTGTCTAATTCATTGTGATCTGTAGGCTTCAATGCGCTCTTTTGGCGATCTGTTTCTTTCTTTCTTTCTTTCTTTCTTTCTTTCTTTCTTTTTTTATTTTCAATTTTTTTGTGTGAAGCTTCGATGCGCTTTTTTTCTCGAACGCTAGCGATCCGTTTGCAAAATTTCGCTTCATGTACCGTGTCGCTCTCTTCGAACATTCCGCAATATTTTCGTTTAATTAGCTTCAGTGTCTCATCTCCAGACCGAACGAAGCTTCACTTCACTTCACTTCACGCTTTTTTTTCCCGAAGCCCAGCGATCTGCAATTTACCTTCCGCTTCAACTGTATCACATCTCCCAATGAACGAACCTTCAATACCCTCTTTTCAGAACCCAAACCCCTAAACCGATCCGCATGCAAAAATTTCGCTCCACCAACTCCAGTGTCACATCTCCCGAATCTCCCGAATGAACGAAGCTTCGAAACCCTCTCTTCGGACCAGACTTTCGTAGCAATCAAGACGAGCGGAAAAATCGAGTTCCTCCGACCCGACACGTGAGACGCATACCCCTGGCTCATCGTGTTCTGGCGAGTATTCTGCATTGCATTTGTTCTTGTTCTTGTTGTTGTTGTTTTCTTGAGGGTGTCTTTCTCGCGGTGTATTTATCTATTTGTCTGTCTCTCTCTCTCTCTCTCTCTCTCTCTCTTTCTCTCTCTCTTCTTTTTCCTCTCTCTCCCCTCTCTCTCTCTTTTCTCTCCCCCTCTCTCTCTTCTCTCTTTTCCTCTCTTTGTCCCACCCTTTTTTATCTGTGTCCCCCTTTTTCCTTTTCCATCGTCTCTCGTTCCCTTACGTCTCTGCCCCCTTTCTTCATCGGCAAATTCCCTCGATTCCTTTGTTTTTTCCCTTGAAATCGTCCCCCTTTCAAAATTTTGGCTTTTCTTTTTTTTCTTCCTGTATCAACGTTCCCTCTTTAAATGCTCGTTATCAGTATTTTCATTATTATCGTAGCCTTGTCTCTACACTCTTTTTCCATATTTTTTATCACCGATATTGTTATTTCTATAACTTCCCTTTTCTTTATCTACTCCTCTTCCCCTTCCTCCTCTTCCCCTACTTTCGATATCATCTTTTTTTTTTTGTAAAATTTTCCTTTTTTTTCCCTCCTCCCCCCCTTTCCCTCCTTTTCCCCCTATCATCGAATATTTTTGATTTCTAAAACCTCTTTTTTCCTTTTTTTTCCCCTTCCCCCTCCCCTCCTTTCTTTTTATCACGCTTTTTATCTTTTTTTCTTTTCCCTTTTCCCCTTCCCCTTTTATTTCCCCCCTTTCCCCCTTCCTTTTTCCTCCCCTCTCTTCGCTGTTATTTTAATTCTATAACCTCTCTTTCCTTTATTCCCTCCTCCTCTCCTCCTTCTTCTTCCTCCCTCCTTCTTCCTCCTCCCCCCTTTCCCACCCCCAACTTTTCACTTTTATTTCTATATCCCCCTTTTCCTTTTTATTTCCCCCACCCTTCTCTCCCCTCTTTTCCTCTAAATTTTTTATCTTTTTTCCTATAATTTCCCCTTTCCCTTTAAATTCCCCTTTTCCCTTTCCCCTCCTCCCCCCTTTCCCCCCTCCTCCCCCCTTTCCCCCCTTTTCCTCCTCCCTCCCCCCTCCTTCCCCCTTCCCTCCTTCCCCCCTCCCTCCTTCCTCCTCCCTCCTTCCCCCTTTCCCCCCTCCCCCCCTTTCTTCCCCTCCTCCCCCCTTTCCCCCCTCCCCCCTTTTCCCTTTCCTCCCCCCTTTTCCTCCTCCCCCCCTTTCCCTCCCTCCTTCCTCCTTCCTCCTTCCTCCCCCCTCCTTCCTCCTTCCCCCCTTTCCCCCTTCCCCCTCCCCCCTTTCTCCCTCTTCCCCCTTTCCTCCCTCCCTCCTTCCCCCTTTCCCCCTCCTTCCCCTTCTCCCCCCTTCCTCCTCCCCCCCTTTCCCCCCTCCTCCTCCTTCCCCCCTTCCTCCCCCCTCCTTCCCCCCCTTCCTCCCTCCTCCTTCTTTTTTTCCCTTTTTTCCTCCTTCCCCCCTTTCCTCCCCCTTTCCCTTTCCCTCCTCCCCCCTTCCCCCCTCCCTCCTTCCCCCTTTTCCCTTCCTTCCTCCTTCCTCTTTCCCCCCTCCCCCCTTTCCTCCCCCTTTCCTTCCTCCTCCCCCTTTTCCCTCCTCCCTTTCCCCCTTTCCCCTCCTCCCTCCCTCCTTCCCCCTCCCCCTTCCCCCCTTCCCCTCCCCCCTCCCTTTCCTTTTCCCCCCCCCCTTTTACCATCAAAAATTTCTTTTTTGGCCCAAGGGTTCAGAATTCCTAGAATCGAAAAGCTATATTTTGGCGCTCTTTTTTAAACGAATTTAAAACTTACTTTTCTCTGCGAATGGAATTGCGAAGGAAAGCAATGCCTGGAATGATACACTGAATGGGATTGGGGTTCATTAATGGTGTTTTTTTTTTTTTTTGGGGGGGGGGGGGGGGGATGAGGTCTTTCTTTGCGAAGTCTAGGTACTTTTTATTTTTGTAGAAGAGGTGAAGGGGGAAAAAAATATGTAAATATATATATTTATATAAATATTTTATATATAATTTTTATATATATATATTTTAAAAAGTGTGTGTGGCGTGTGCTTTTTTGTGGTGTGTGTGGTGTGTGTGTTTTGTGTGTTTATTTTATCTTATATTAATATATATAAAATAAAATTTTATATATATATATAATATTTTAATTTTATTAAAAAATATATATATATATATATATTTCCAAACCTTTTTTTATCTTTTTTTTCCCCTTTTTTTTTCGTTACAAGGGAAAACTTTTTTTATTCCCTCTCTTTTATCTTTTTATTTTTTTTTTCCCATTTTTTTTTCTACTTTATTCTGCATTTTATTTTCTCTCTTATTTTCCCTTTTCTTTCGTTCTCCTTCTCTTCCTGTTTCTCCTTCTATGTTTTTTGTTTTTTTTGTTCTTTTGACTGTGTTCGCTTTTTCTTTCTTTCTGTCTTTCTTTCTTTCTTGTTTCTTCTCCTCCTTCTCACTCTTCTTCTCCCTCTGCTTCTTCTCTTTCTCCTCTTCCTTTCCTCATCATCATCTTCCTTTCCTTTTCCTTTTCCTCCTCGACCCCCTGATCCTCATCCTCATCCTCTTCCTCTTCCTCTTCCTCCTACTCCTCTCTTCTTCTTCTTCTTCCTCCTCCTCCTCTTCCTGTATCTCCTTCTCCTCTTCTTCCTCCTCTTCCTCCCTTTCGTCCTCATTTCCCTCTTCCTCCTTCTCTTCCTCTCCTCTTCCTCCTTTCCCTCCTCATGCTCATCATCATTCTTTTCTTCCTCATCATCATCATCCTTCTCCTCTTGCTCCTTCTTTTTCTCCTCTTTTCCCTCTTCCTCCTCTTTCTTCCCCTTTTCCCCATTCTCCTCCTCCACTACTCTACTTCCACCTTCACTTCCACCTCCACTTTCTCCTCCTTCTCTTCCTTCTCCTCCTTTTTCTCATCCTGCTCCTACTCCACTTCCTCCCTCCCCCTTCCCCCTCCTCCTTCCTTTTCTTTTTCTCCTGTTATCCTTTCCCTCATCATCATCATCCTTCTTTCCCTCCTCCTCTTCCTCCTCTTTCTCCTCCTACTCCCCTTTTCCTCCTCCTCATTGCCCTCTTTCTCCTCTTCCTCCTCTTCCTCCTCCTCCTCCTCCTCATCCTCATCCTCATCCTCCTCATCCTCATCCTCATCCTCTCTTCTTCTTCTTTTCTTTTTTCTTTCTCCTCTTCCTCCTTTTCCTCCTCCTCTTCCACCTTCAACTTCCACCTTCACATCCAGCTCCACCTTCTCCTCCTTCTCCTTTTGTTACTCTTCCTATTTTTCCTCCTCCTTTCCCTTCCCATCTTCCTCCTTTCCATCATCCTCCACCTCCTCTCATTTTGCGTCTGTTTTCCACCTATCCCTCTTCCTTTTCCTCCTACTTCTCCTTTCCAAACCTCCTTTTCCTCCTCCTCCTCTTCCTCTTCCTTTTCCTTCTTTCCCTACCCCTCTTTCTCTTCCTTTCCCTCTTCCTCTTCCTCCTCCTCCTCCACTCATTTTGCTTCTGTTTCCCTCCTCCTTCTCCTCCTCCTCCTCCTCCTCCTCATCCTCATCCTCATCCTCATCCTCATCCTCCACCACCACCACTTTTCCCTCTTCCTCCTTCCCACCTCCTCTATTTTTTCCCCGTCTGTTCTCCCTTCTTTCCTTCTGAACATAGACAGACCTCCAATGCATGTGTTGTTCTTTCTCTCCCAAAATATTCAGCCATATTCTTTTTCTCCCAAAAAATTATTCTTTTTCTCCCAAAATATGCAGCTCACATCTCTCCCGCTGCACAGACCCTGGGAGAAGGTCAGAGGCGGAGCTAACCTTTTGCAAAACCCGTGTCCAGTTAAATAGATAAGTAGCAGAGCGTTTCTCCATTGAGGGAGGAAGAATTTGCGTGTGAAGTGTGTTCTTTGTAAAGTCGAAACGAGGAGGAAACAGGAAAATTAAATCAAGGGGATACAAATATGGGAAAAATAATTGTAATAACAATTATGATAATAATAAAACATTCATACAGGAAGGAAAATGTATACTGATATGAGCAAATCCCTCCCACCTACCCACTCACTTCCTCCCCCCCCCAAAAAAAAAACGTATAATTTCTGATAAGGGAAATTTACCCCACGTGGCAAAATTACCTCGCTACACCCTGCTGTGAATGGGAATTTGGATAATCACATTTGATAACAGGATGGAGTGTCTCATCCTCGTGTATGAGGTTTGTTCGTGCATTGGCATACTACTAGAGCTTAAAATACAATGTTACTACACACTTTGTATGTCATTTCGGTGTTTACTTTGCATTTTGTTGCTTAGATTATCGTAATATCATAGTATTACATCGTGATATTATTTGATCAATATGATATTAGTATAAAATAAATAGCATTGAGAGAAAATTATATTTAGTATTCAGAGCATTTCGTGATTTATAAAACGTTATTTCTGGCTCGTTGGCAAATCTGAGTTAATCTACTTTCATGACCGAATGGAGATTAGTGATTAGTGTGTGTGTAGATAGAGTAATGAAACTGAAATTTGATATCTTCATGTGGTGTAAAACAATTTTTTGATACCTAAAAAAAAATCCTTTTTTGTATTCTAGAGGGACTTAGGAGGATTGTTATATGAATTATGTATATATATATATGTGTGTGCTTATGTATATATGTGTGCGTGTGTGTTATATATCGATCTATCTATCTGTCTATCTATCTATCTATCTATCTATATATATATATATATATATATATATATATATATATATATATATATATATATATATAATATATGTTATATATACATACTATATATATATATATATATATTATATATATATATATATCTATCATATATATATATTATATATATATGTATATATATGTATGTGTGTGTGTGTTTGTGTGTGGTGTGTGTGTGTGTGTGTGTGTGTGTGTGTATACTACATATTATATATATATATATATATATATTATATTTATATATATATATCATATATTATATATATATGTGTTGTGTGTGTGTGTGGTGTGTGTGTGTGTGTGTGTTTGTGTGTGTGTGTGTGTGTGTGTGTGTGTGTGTGGGGTGTGTGTGGTGTGTGTGTGTGTGTGTTTTATGTGTATTATTTATATATATATCATATATATATATATATATATATCTATATATATATATATTATGATATATCTATATATATCTATATATATATATATATAATGTGTGTACATATATACGCACATATGTATGTGCGTATGTGTGCCTGCATCTTTGTGTGATCACGTGCATGCATGTGTTTGAGTGTAAATACGTACATGCGTATGTGCGTATGCGTGCATGCATGTTTGTTCGATTGAGTGCTTGCGTCTGAGGGCACGCACGTGTGCATTCGCGTAGACCTCATCACTTCAAAGCGAAAACAGTAAGACATTTCTCATTTTATATTCCTCCTCTCTTGCCTAATTTAGCGACCTCTCCCTCTCTCTCCCTCTTTTCTCTCTTCACGCCATTCCCTCGTTTCAAACGGTGCATTTTCTCTCCTCGTCTGCAATTCTCTATATCACTCTTCATTCCAAATTTGCCCAGAGTTGATACAGCATTTCATTATCACGAATAAAGGCCATGTTTTTCTTGAATGATTTTATGAGATTTTGAAAAGGGTAAGAGAGCAAGTTTGTGGAAAGTTTTCGTTGTGAAAATGAGCTGCTTTCGAAAAAATGCTGAATTAAGATTTTTTATGAATAATATAATGCGTGATGATAATGATGAAAATGGTGATAGAAGTGATACTGGTAATGAGGATCAGAATATAATAATAATGACATCAATTCTGCTGCTGATCATGATAATAACAACAAATAATAATAATAGTAGAAATAATAACGATAAAGTGATGCTAATAATATTAATAATAATAATAATAATAATAATATTATTATTAAATAATAATAATAATAATAATAATATAATAAACAAAAAGAGAGAGAGAGAGAGAGAGAGAGAGAGAAAGCGAGGAGAGAGAGAGAGAGAGAGAGAGAGAGAGAGAGATTAAGGGGGGAGGGAGAGAGAGACGTGGAGAAAGGAAAGAGAGAAGGGGGAAAGGGAGAGGGAAAGAGAGAGAGAGAGAGAGATTATGGAGGCATGAAGAGGGAAAAACGAGATACAGAAAATAAACAGAAAGAGAAAGAGGGGGGGGGGAGAGAAGGAATGGGAAAGGTATAATGTGTATATGATAAAGAGAGTGCAAGACAGATAGATAGAGAGGAAGATGAAGGATCAAGAGAGAAGATTCATACGTATAAGGGAGAGAGAAGGAAAGGGAGAGAGAGAGAGAGAGAAAGAGCGAAAAACAAATTTATAGATAGAGGAGAAAAGACAAGAAGAAAGAGAAAGGACAGAAAAGAAAAGAGGAGAGAGGGAGAGAGGGGAGAGAGAAGGGGGGGGAGGGGGGAAAAAAAAAAAAAAGGGAAAAAAACAAGAAGAGAGAGGAGAGAGAAGAGAGGAAAGAAAGAGAGAGGAGAAGAGAGAGAGAGAAAAAAATTTAGAAAAAAAGGAGAAAAAAAAAAAAGAAGAGAGAGAGGGAGAGAGAGAGAGAGAGAGAGCGAAAAACAAATTTAGAAATAAAGGAGAAAAACAAGAAGAGAGAGAGAGAGAGAAAGAGAAAGGGAAGAGAGAGAGAAGGAAAGAAAAACCAAATTTTTTGAATAAGGGATCAAGGAGGAGGGGAGGGGGGGGGGCGGGGGGGTTTTAGGGAAGGTTTTTAGGGGAGGCTTTTTTTTTGTTCTTTGAAAAAAACCTTTTAAAATTTGTTCCCCGTTTTTCAAAATGGCTTCTCTTTTTTTTTCCTTTTTCTTTATTTTTTTTTTAATAAAAAATATTTTAAATTAATATTATATATTTTTTTTTTTTTTTTTTTTTTTTGTTTTCTTTGGGTTTTTTTTGTTTTTTGTGTGTGTGTGTGTTTGTGGGGTTTGGGGGGTGTTTGTGTGTGTGTTTTGTGTGGTGGTGTGGGGGTGGTTGGGTGTGTGTGGTGTGTGTGTGGGTGGGGGTGGTTGGGGCGTGTGGTGTGTGTTGTGTGTTGTGGGGGGTGTGTGTGTGTGTTTTTGTGTTTGTGTGTGTGTGTGTATGTGTGTGTATGATAATGATCCTCAAAAATCAATCAAACATTCTAAGATAAAATGAAAAATCGTTATAAAATCACTTGCAACAAATGAATGAGGTTCATTTAGATGTTGCCAGCATCTCGATTAATAGACAAGGAAATTATCATGAATAGAAATTACCATAAAAGATATTAAAGATAATGATAATAATAACAAAGAATAAAATGAAATTTGATTTTTGTAACAATGATGATGATAATGATAATAATGATAAAAACGATGGAAATAATGATAAGGATTATGATATATGATGATGATGATAATAAAAATGATAATAAAAAATAATAAAAATAAAAAAAATAAAATAAAATAATAATATAAAAATAAGATAAAATAAAAAATCGTAATAACAATAATAGTGATAATGATAACAAGGAAATGAAATACTAACATTAATTATGATTAATGATTAATGATGATAATCGTAATGGTATTGATGATAATGATAATAACAATATTGATAATGATAAGAAGAATGCTAGCAGTAACAGTAATGATAAAAATAATAATAATGATAATGACAAAACCGAAATATTCGTGAAAAAATGCAACACATTTTAGAAAATAGTAATGTTAATCACGCGTGACCTTTTTTTTTTACCACCAGTTTTCCAAAAGATAAATTCATTTATTTTGTTATATAAAAGAAGTAAGAATTCCTTTTTTATCCGTTTTATTCATCCACACATCACACACGAGAATTAGGGAAAGAAAAAATAATGAGATGTGAATGAATGAGAGAAACAGATGTATAGAAAGAGAGGGGTGGATAGGAAGAACGAGAGGAGGGAGAGAGAGAGGGGAGGGGAGAGGAGGAGAGACGGAAAGAGAGAGAGAGAGAGAGAGAAAGCAGGAGAGACGGAAAGAGAAAGAGAGGGAATGAGGAAAAAAATAGAGAGAGAGAGAGAAAGAGAAAGGAAGACAGACAGGGAAAGAAAGGAAGAGAGAAAAGATGAAAGAACAAACACGAAAAAAGTGGAAAGAAAAGAAACACAGAAATGGAAAGGAATGGAAGGAACAAAGCACGAGGACTATGAAACAGACAAGATAAACAAGAACAGAAAAAATACGAAGCGGGAGGAAGGAAACAGAAAAATAGTTAAAAGAGAGAGAGAGAAAGAGAGAGAGAGAGAGAGAGAGAGAGAGAAGGAGAGAGAGGGGAGAAAAAGAGGGGGAGAGAAGAGAGAAAAAGGGAGAAAAAAGAGAGAGAAAAAAAAAGAGAAAGGGAAAAAGGGGAAGGGGAAAAAAAAGAGAGAGAGAGCGGGGGGGGGGCGGAAAAAGAAAGGGGAAAAAAGAAAAATAAACAAAGAAAAGAATGAATAACATGGGAAGACAATGTTGGTTTGCATTTTGCTCAGTGCAAGCGTTAAAGAGGAGAGGAAGAAGGGAAAATTCTAGAATATGAAGGCTGTGGCTGCCTCTCTCTCTTCTCTCTCTCTCTCTCTCTCTCTCTCTCTCCCTCTCTCTCTCTCTCTCTCTCTCTCTCCCTATCTCTTTCTTCCTCTCTCTCTCTCTCTCTCTTCTCTCTTCTCTCTCTCTCTCTCTCCCTCCTCTCTCCTCTCTTTTTCTTTTTCTTCTGTCTCTCTCTCTCTCTCTCTCTCATCTCTATCTCTAT
>NC_051387.1:58183333-58185833 GCF_015228065.2 Penaeus monodon
TGTTGTAGTTTTATGTTAGTATGTTGAGGGAGGAGTAGTGGTATGACATCCATCTGCCAGAATACGTGGTACCTTAGTATATTCTCCTATTACCGCTGACCAGCATACTGCTTGCTTAGGACACATGGCATAGTAGCAATCAAGAATTTTCTACCCAAGGCAAATAACCGATCAGATTAGACCCAACCATTAAATCAATTGATCGTATGATGGACAGTCTTAACAGCAGATACGCTCAACCTCGGCCTAGTGTACGCGGTTAGACGATCAGCGTCAAGTCTCTTTTTACATTAAGCCGAGGAACTTGACATTGAATTCCAGATAACCGGTTATTTTTGAACAGTACATTTACCATCATGATGACTTGTGGAATGTAAGAGCTTCACGTTGCTAGGAGCGTTACTAATACCTATGATTCCAAGGGAAAAACGGAGTTACCAGTTGCTCGAAACCCCATCTCCATAATCCGTGACAGTCCTGAGCACCTCAAACCATGGTCACTGAGCTCAGATTACCCAATTGTAATAAGGATTCTAATGGTTACAGATATACAAAAAAAAATCAAAGTATTCTGAAAAACGAGTATACAAATACTGCAATATGACAAAAGAAACAATAATGACTAAAAATAAATGTAAAAGAGTAAACACGAATATAGGCCCACATCTAGTCCTATGTATTGGTTAGAAAGCAAGCGAAAAATGCTGGGTTGTTTTAATGCCAAGAAAACTAAGATCAAGAAGATCAAGATGACGGCAATACAATGATGCGTGTCATGGAATGATTGTGGAAATGTGAAAGAGTTCACTATTTGGAGCTGTTTTAACTAAGATATGATAGAGTTCACCGGATAGAAAGAATTACCATTGCATAAACGCCCAATGCTCTCAATAACATCTGGAAAGACCGAAGCATTAACCTTACAGACAAAGCTGAGGTATTGAACTCATTAGTTTTCCCAATTGCTCATATGGTTCTGAGTGTTGGGTGTTGAAGTAGATAGACAAGAAAAAGATCAATAGTTTTGAAATGTGGTGTTACAGACGAGTACTGCATATTAGCTGGACAGAGAAGAAGACGAATGATGAAGTGCTGAGAAAAATAAATTGTAATGACCGACTGTTGGACATCTTGAACAAGAGGAAATTAAAGTTTATTGGTCATGTAATGAGAAGTAAAAGTATTGAGAAAAACTTGCTGACAGGGATGGTGATAGGAAACAGAGGAAGAGGCAATCCGAAGACAAGACTGAGCGACAATATCAAAGATATTTGCGGGCTGTCGATGGTACAAGTGGAAAGAAAAGCGTAAGATCGAGTTTAGTGGCGAAGGATGGTGGAGAGGTCCACGGCTGCTCAAACATGAGCATACCGTTATTGATGGATATATATATGTATATATATATATATATATATATATATATATATATATATATATATATATTCTTCTTTTAACGGTAGGCTCATGTCTGAGCCGCCGTGGTCACAGCATGATACTTAATTGTAGTTTTCATGTTGTGATGCTCTTGGAGTGAGTACGTGGTAGGGTCCCCAGTTCCTTTCCACGGAGAGTGCCGGTGTTACCTTTTTTTTTTTTTTAGGTAATCATTCTCTCTATCCGTGTGGACCCCGGGGTAGAATAGGTCCAACGTACCCTCTGCGTGTCGTAAGAGGCGACTAAAAGAGGTTGGCGGCAGGAAGGGCATCCGGCCGTAAAAACCCCTGCCAAGCCAATACATGATGCGGAGAATCAGGAATGCAGACAGGCCGCTGCAGAGCCTGACCCTCCTAAGGTCGACATCCCACCGCATGTTCGCGAGATCGTTCTTGACCCCTGTGAGAGAAATTTCTTGAAACTCTCATTCAAGAGCATTACGGAGACTGTGAACTACAATTTCTCAGCTAAACTCTTTTTTTGCCAAATGGAACTGAGATCAATAGTAACTCAACAGTTGTCGGGTAGTTCACAATGTTCCTTTTGATCACCTCTCAGAAAGAATTAACTGACTTCAACGACTTGGTGGCCATGATGCGATCCTAGTTCCCCAAGGTACATTCCGAAATGTTTTCCAAACATGAAGCTCCCAGCCGATTACAATCGATGGGCGGCCGGTGAACGGAACGGCCCATGCTCCCTGGACCTTCAGCAAGGAGGACATGGAGACGGCGGGAGTGACGGAGGGGGAGGCCCTGGATAGGGCAGAGTGGAGGAGGAAGATCCGCACCGGCGACCCCAGTTGAACTGGGACAAAGGCCTGTAGAAGAAGAAGAAGGTAATCATTCTCTCTATTTTATCCGGGCTTGGGACCAGCACTGACTTGGGCTGGTTTGGCCACCCAGTGGCTGGGTAGGCAATCGAGGTGAAGTTCCTTGCCCAAGGGAACAACGCGCCGGCCGGTGACTCGAACCCTCGAACTCAGATTACCGTCGTGACAGTCTTGAGTCCGACGCTCTAACCATTCGGCCACCGCGGCCGGGTAAATAGAGATTGTGACTCGATA
>NC_051387.1:58200833-58205833 GCF_015228065.2 Penaeus monodon
AATCCATAATGGCATCTGTAAATATTTATGACGCGCGCTGGGGGATAATTAAAACCGGGAACATTTGCTTTGTGTGTTTCTGTGGAAGCTTTAAAGACCGTTCATGAATGACTGAGGTGTGGGAGTTAAGGTTATCGGGGTGTGTTATTGGCCGGACGGTCATTTGTGGTTAAAACAGCGTTAATAAATTTGTTAAGGGGATGTATTATTTGTCTGAATCGACGTATGCTTGCTTACCTTTTCAGGGGTGTTTTTTAGGGGGATGGAAAAGGGGCTTTTTAGTGAGGGGGGAAGGGGAGAGAGGGAAACAGGGAGTGGGGGAGAGAGGAGAGGGAGAGAGAGAGAGAGAGAGAGAAGGGAAAAGAAGACAGACAGAAAAAGAAGACAGACAAACAGAAAGCCCGACAAACGGGCGGGAAAAAGGGCGGACGGACAAAAGGGCAAACAGACGACAGACCGACAAAACCGATAGACAAAAAGACAGGGCAAAACGGAAAAAGGGGGAAGACTTACAGAAGAGGTAGGAGAAAGGGAAAAGGGGGAAAAGACCGAGAGAAAAAAATATAGAGGATAAAAGGGGAAAGGGGAAAAAAAAAAAGAAAAAGAAGGGAAAAAAGGAATAAGGGACACAGAGTTAAAGAAAGGAAGATAGGTAGATATAGAAAGAGAAAGAGAGAGAGAGAGAGAGAGAGAGAGAGAGAAAGACAGACAGACAGACAGACAGACAGACAGACAGACAGACAGCAGACAGACAGACAACAGACAGACAGACAGACAGAGAGGCAAGCAGAGACTAGACTAGATGAATCCATAAACATCGAACCAAACAAACACACCGGGAAAAAAAAAAAAAAAAAAAAAAAACAGAGCAAAACAAAGCGAGAGAGAGAGAGACAGAATACTCCTCAGCATTGCGGCATAGGCCTCTCCCACGGATGCTGGTGGTTAGGTCCAATTTTCTCTCTCACAGGAGCATCATTTTCCAGTCGGTTGCAGCGTCTACCGAGGGGCTTTGTCAAGCATCTTCCAAAAGGAATTTCTTCGACATTACCAGGGAGGGAGGGAGACCAGGGACGGAGAAGCATGTAGATGAGAGTGTGGGCGGAGAGGAAGAGGAAGAGGAAGGGAGTGGGAGTGGGGTGGGTGAGGAGGGATGGAGAAAGAGGAAGAGGAGGAGAATGCGGGGAAAGGGAATAGGAGGGAGGAAGTAAAGGGGTTTGGGAGGGGAAAATGGAATCTTTCTCCTTTTCTCTCTCTCTCTTTACCTCCATATCTATCTATCTTTCTGTCTGTCTGTCTGTCTGTCTGTCTTTCTCTCCCTCTCCCTCCCGCTCCCCCTTCTCTCTCTCTCTCTCTCTCCTCTACAATCCTCCTTCTTTTCTCTCATCTCTCTCTCTCTTCCTCTTTCTCTCTCTCTCTCCTCTCCTTCTCTCTTCTCTCCCTTCTCTCTCCTCTCCCTTTTCTCTCTCTCTCTCTCTCTTTTCTCTCTCTCTCTCTCTCTCTCTCTCTCTCTCTATCTCTCTCTCTCTCTCTCTCTCTCTCCCTTCCCCAGAGGTAGGGAACAACGACAAGACCAAGAAGAAGGAAGAGAAGGAGAGGGAAAAGTAGAGAAAGATGAGAAGGGCAGACGAAGAGGGGAAACGAACAGAGGAAGGAAAAAGGGGAAAAGAAAAGAGGTTGGGAAGGGGAAGGATCTCCATAGAGACGAACAGGGAATTAAGGAATACGCAGATAAACAAGGGAGACGAAGAATGAGAGGATGGTCGTAAATCTAATAAAGAGAGAGAAGAGAAATAGAATTGAGTAAGTGTGGAATTTGTGAAAGAAGATGAAGATACGAAAAAAAAAAAAAAAAAAAGAAAAAAAAAAAATATAATATATTAATATATATATATATATATATATATATATATATATATAATATATATTATATATATATATATATTTTATATATATATATATATGGGGGCTGCGGTGGCCGAGTGGTTAGAGCGTCGGACTCAAGACTGTCACGACGGCAATCTGAGTTCGAGGGTTCGAGTCACCGACCGCCGCGTTGTTTCCCTTAGGCAAGGAATTCACCCGATTGCCCGCCTAGCCATGGGGGACCAAGTCACCCCAAGCAGTGCCGGGTAAATAGAAGGGTGATGGAAAAAAAAAAAAAAAAAAAAAAAAAAAAAAAAAAAAAAAAAAAAAAAAAACCCCGGGCCGAAGGAAATGGCAAACCCCCGCACAAAAAATGCCAAGAAAAAATCATGGAAACCCCCTGATGTCAAGGGCCGGGGGTCAAAATGGTTAGAGGTCGGACCAGGACTGCACGAGGGAAATCTGATTTGAGGGTTCGAGTCACCGCCCGCCGCGTTTTTTCCCCCTTGGGCGGGAAACTTCACCCGATCCCCGCCAGCCAGGGGGGGCCAAGCCACCCCAAAGTCAGCGCTGGCCCCAAGCCGGATAAAAAAAAGAGAGAATGATTACCTAAAAAAAAAACCCCGGGCCATCCCGGGAAAAGGAACGGGGGGGACCCTACCACTACCCACTCCAGAGATCAAACGTGAAAACGCAATTGATTCATCTGTGCCCCGGGCGGCTCAGACAGCCCCTACCTTAAAAATGTGAGATATATATATAATATATATATTATATATATATATATATATTTTTAATTTTATATATATATAATATATATATGGTTTATATATTTTTCAAGGGACGTAATGTGCTAATATAAGAAGTCAAATGTATGAAACTGAAGCTTAACTGGAGTCTAAGAATAAATATTCCCTTTGGGGTATGCGTGCAAAGAAAAAAAGTATAACACTTACATAGATCAAAATTATTCAACTGTATTACGAAATGTAAATGCAAATAAACAATAATCTCAATTTCATAACATTTTTTCTAACGCATAAAGATCCTCCTTATACAAACACCTCCTAAAACAAACAAAAAAACAAACAAAAACACAAAAACCACACAGAAATATATATAAGAAAAAAAAATCAAGGTTCGAAACTTTAACCTACACACGAAAAAAAAAGTTTAGTATCATTATAACAGCTAAAGGATGACCTCCAACAAAAAAGTTTAGATTGAAAGGGGGGAGGGGGGGGATCATAAGCCAGGGGGATCCTTCGACGATGATGTAGTAACGAATCAAGAATGAAAACGCTTTGACTCATACGGACCCCCAAAGGGGGAAGGGATGGTTCTACACCACACACCACCATACACACACAACCACAGGGACACAACACCCCCAACCCCAACACACACAACACACAGACACATACACCACACACACACAGACCAACACCACACACAACAACACACAACCCTTATATATATTATAAAATATATAATTATATAATATATATATAATTTTTAATTTTTAAATATATTTTTTTTTTTTTTTTTTTTTTTTTATTAACTTATTACTTTTTATTTGATTATATATATAATATATTAATTTTAATATTATAAAATATATTATATAAAAATTATATATAAATTTAAAATATATATAATATATATAATTTTATAAATATAATATATAAATATATTTAATAAAATATATATAATATTATAATATAAAAAAAAATTTTAAAATATTATATATATATATATAATATATATAGCATAAAATAACACACACACACACACACACACACACCACACACACACAACACACACACACACAACACACTTTATTATGGTAAATAATATAAAATTAAAAAAATATATATATATAAATTATATAATATTTTATATAAATTTTTTTATTTTTTATTATTATTTTTTTATACTTATATGTTTATATGTAATATTATATATATATTATATATATATAGTAATTATATTAAAAAATATATAATTAATATAAAATATAAATTATATAATATATGTATTATATATATATATATTTATTTTATTAATATATATATATATATATATATATAAATATATATATTTATATTATATGATATATTTTTTTCAGCAGCCCTTCTTTCCCACGCAGGACATGCTTCACAATCATTACTGAGGGTTATAGCAGTGCCCCCCTTCCCTGACTGGACCCTTTTCCTGATAAACCTGCGTTGAATTCTCAAGGCGATATGTATTTTCGCCGTGAGATGGGCCTCGAGGAGCAGTAAAGGGGCCAGGCAATTTTTACGACTGCCGCGGGGGGAAAGAAAATCTGGACCCTGAGGGTCGGAGTCCAGTGTTTAACCAGTGGACCATCGCGGAGTCTATAAATATTATAATATATAATATAAATTTTTATATAATATAATTTTATATATATTTATATAATATATATTTTTATATATATATATAATAATATATTTTTAAAAATATTATTATATAATTTTTAATATATATATATTATATATATATATATTATTATACATAATTATATATATAAATATAATATATATATATATAATATTATGTGGTGTGTTTGTGTGTGTGTGTGTGTGTGTGTGTGTGTGTGTGGTGTGTGTGTGGGGTGTGTGTGTGTGTGTGTGGTGTGTTGGGGTGTGTGTGTGTGGTGGGGGTACACACGTCTATTATCTACTATTTATATCTATTATCATCTGTCATCTATCTTCTATTATCATCTATCATCTATCTACTCTCTATTATATATATATATATATATATATAAAATAGATTAATAAATTAAAATTTTTATATATTTTATATAAATAAAGTATACACACACACAAGTGCATCTATCTATCTGTCTATCTATCTATCATCACTTCTCTTTTCTCTCTCTCTTCCCCTTCCTCTCCTCTCTCTCTTATAAATTTTAATATAATTTATTAAAAATTTTAAATTATATATAATATATATATTATAATTTTATATAGATAGATAGATAATAGTAGATGTAGATAGATAGATAGTAGATAGATAGATAGATAGTAGATAGAAGATAGATAGGGAAAATGATAGAAATAGATAGATAATAAATAATAATATATATCATTTTTTAA
>NC_051387.1:58210833-58243333 GCF_015228065.2 Penaeus monodon
TGAGGCGTTGGTGGTGGTTGTGGTGGTGGTGGATGTGGTGGTGGTTGTGGTGGTGGTTGTATGGTTGTGGTGATGGTGAGGGTAATGAGGGGGGGAGGGGATGTTGGATGGTGTTGTTGGTGTTGTTTTATGGTGGTTATGGTGGATGGTGACGGAGTGATGGTGTTGTTTTATGGTGGTAATAGGGTATGGTGGCGTGATAGTGTGATGGTGTTTTATGGTGGTTATGGTGCATGGTGACAGGGTGATGTTAAAGTTTTGGTGTATGGTGGCGGGATGGTGCAATGGTGTTTTATGGTGGATATGACGTATGGTGCTGGTATGGTAATTGAAAATGGTAGTTGATCTGATAGGGGTGATGGTTTTGGTATGATGAGACGGATGGCAGTAGGGTTTGCGGTATGGTGAGGGCATTGTTGTTGGAGATAGTGTTGGCATTCAGTCAGTGGTGCTATAGTGGCGGCGATGGTGTTATGATGAGGTGATGATGGTGAAGAGAGTGTGTGTGTGTGTGTGTGTGTGTGTGTGTGTGTGTGTGTGTGTGTGTGTGTGTGTGTGTGTGTGTGTTTGTTTATGCGTGTGTGTGTGTGTGTATGTGTGTGTGTGTGTGTGTGTGTGTGTGTGTGTGTGTGTGTGTGTGTGTGTGTGTGTGTGTGTGTGTGTGTGTGTGTGTGTGTGTGTGTATGTAAACGAGACGTGAGATTGGGAGCACCGCTGCCACCAGAATATGAGTGACACGTGAGATGGCCTTGGGGCGGGTCAATGGAAGGGGATTTATCTTGCTGGTTTATTGTTGAAGATAAATATGAGACTCCCCCAAGATACCTCCGTATCCCCGGGGTCGAGGACGAGGTTGTGGAGTTGGACCCTGTATGACTTGGCCTGTCTGCCTCCGTCTGAGCGTGTCCTATATATATAGAAGGCCACCTTCAGTCGATGTCGACTATGGCATTAGTGTCTCTACCCACTCCCGTATAGTAGAGTCAATTCCTGGGCGAAAGAATGTGAGGAACAAGCTGTTGCCCATGCAGCAGGCTCCATCACTCCACGCAGCTGATGGATCTGTAGTGTACTGATCCTTAAGCCATGGTAAATTTCCATTATTCGTGTCTCTAATGTAAAGAAACGTCCAACTGCCACCACCCGTTTAATACGTACGGGAACGAGGTATACTTTGGAAGAAGTGAATGTGTAATTAGTATTGCGGAAATGAGGGACAGATTATGTTCAAGTGCTGGAGTGTGTGTACAGTAAAATCATGAACCAGCGAGACACAAGAATGGTAAGACGTAACCTGAGCGAGGAGAGAGCACGGGAATTTCACCACGTGTGAAGGATTTAAGATAAGGCTGTTTCGGAATATTTAACAATTTGCTCCCTTACAGGTCGTTCAGCAAAGCTCATCCGTTTTACTCCTTTACAGGTCATCAACAAAGCTCTTATTTAACATTTGCTAAAAATAAGTAAAGGAAACATCACAGAACACCTCAATTTTTTAAATTATAAATAAAAAAATCAAAAAGTTTAAAAAGTTCATAAAAACAAGAATCAGATCTCGTTAAAATTGAGAAACTAAAAGAGAACTGAAAACGTTCCTTTTAAGACGAATATGGAAAATGGAAAATGGAAGCCACTATGCAAAAAAAAAGAGCACCAGCCTATCGTTCACTTGCTCGAATGTCTATCCATCGAGACGAATACTCCGCCACTTACTAAAACATTTCTCAACCCACAAATACCTTGTTCGAAGGTGTGCCGCAATATCAGATCTAATACAATCCGAAAAAAAAACACACACAAAGAAAATATAGGACAGATCAGTCTCGGGTGCCTCCTGCCTCAGCCTGCAGCAGCTAATGCCCGAAAAGGTGAGAATCACCTAATTATACACCGGTGCTCCAAGTAGCACAGTTAGTAAGGTGCGTATCTTTACGTACTAGGTTTTTATTATATATTTTTGGCCAGGCAAATCCTAATGATTATGTGTGAAGATATCACTAAGAAGTTCAATTTGTTTGAAGAGATGAAGTTACTTCTTAAAAATGGTAATAACTTAAAAATAGTGAAGTACTAATTAAAAGAAACCTTTTAACTATAACTAAATTAGTTTCTTTTTTTCTCAACCCTACATCCCTTAACGCTGCCGCTCCTCGTAATAATAGATGTGGTATTTTATACTGAGATGTGCTCCCATAATTAATTATTCTGATAGGCTTCTATAATTTGTTCTGGAGATAGATTAACACACAAAAAAAAATAAATGTAATCTCAAGATCTACGATCCGTGCGGCCTTTTCTTCTTTAACAAGGGATGGTGTCTTCGCCTCCACGACAGTCACAGGTTACAACCAGCTCCGTCCGTCCATCCAGTTTGCGTTAAGGGCAGGAGAGTCGATGTAAAAGGCTATGAGCCCTGTTACTATGGCTTAGCAGGGGTAGTTATAGTTGTATGATGGCTTCACTCTTTATTGATAAGAGTACAGCACAGTAAGGAAACACACGAGACGATGGCTGTAGGTAAAGCGGTCAGCGGGGGGTCACGTGTCAAGCCGACTCTACCACGTCGGGCGTTGGACACGAACTCTCTAAGCTAGGTCATTCTCGGTATAAGTAGTGAGCGTCCCAGCTGCCGGAAGTGACTGAAGCAGCTGGAGGATGTATGGGGGGAGCGAGGTGAGGTCGCCGGTCCCGTCTGCTACATCGTACAGTCGACACGTCCGAACTTAAATCTGGCATGGAAGTCCCGTAGAGTTTTTTTTTTCCCTGAAGGTACATATTTCGTGATATTCAGCTTATGAGATGTCAGGCTGCCGAAGGAGAAATCCATAAGCTTGTGTTTCTAAAACCTCCATTATAATCATACAGTTCGCTACAGATCCAAAGGAACGGCACAGACCGATGCAGTTTGGCACCAGCGGCGTCGCAGGAGTTGCCAGAACGACGTCGCAAACGACAACGAACCTCGGGACACCAGCACCGGATTTTTCCTCAGGGTTAACTCACGAAGCGTTTTCATCTTATAGGTACCACAAGGTAATAGATGTTTTGTATAGGATGAACTCCCTTAGTCTTTGACCATACACAGACTGAACTATAAGGCAGCAGTCAGGCATCACTATCGAGGTAAGTCTAACTCAAAATTTGCAATATATATATATATATATATTCTTGTGTGTGTGTGTGTGTGTGTGTATTCATACAGTATATATATATATATATATATATATATATATATGTATATATATATATATATATATATATATATATATATATATATATTAAATATATATTATATATATATGTGTGTGTGTGTGTGTGTGTGTGTGTGTGTGTGTGTGTGTGTGTGTGTGTGTGTGTGTGTGTGTGTGTGTGTGTGTGTATGTACATGTACATATAAATATGTATATATGTGTATATATACATATATATATATATATATATATATATATATATATATATATTTACATATTGTTACGCCGGTCGACTCGTCTCTCTGCCACCAACACAAGGCAGGCTAGGCAGACGGCGTGTTATATACAGGGTCGTGAACACTGAACAGCTCCAAGAGGCACCGAACACCACAGCCAGTGCGCCAGAACACCAGGAGAGGTAAAGCCAAGTGGCGAGGCAGGGCACGAAGTAAACACAAAATGACAGTCTTTCCTTTATTTACACAAGTTATTTACCCGTACACTTTTCTATAGGCACAATACAGGGGGGAAACCAGCATATCACACAGCACAATACAGCTTATAACAGGGCAACACCAGGTTTATCTCAGGTCACAAGGGCACACACGAGGTCTTCACAGGAGCAGCACCCAACTGCGTCTCTCCTGGTTTGTTCCTCCGCTCCTCCGCTCACAGCCAGCTGCGTCATGTTTGCCCAGGTCCCTTCATGTTAACACATGTTTCGCACAGAGACAAAGACCCACTGGCGTAGCACTATCCCCCCCTATCAAGCAGACGACCCGTCTGCTCTGACATATCTAAACCTGAAACAAACTACAGAAAATTTAAATAAAATTAGTCCTCAGGAACAAACAAAATTCTTTTATCCAGCGCGGCTTTCTTCGCTCTCGCTGGGGTCGCTCTGGAGAGGTGTGGGCGGCGGTAGACTCATGGTCACCATTGACGTCTGTTGCATCGCCCTCACCGTCTAAATGCTCGTCCTCATCTCGGTCAGCGTCTGCCACATCCTCATCGCCGCTACTGGGGCTAACGTCATCTTCTTTTTCACCATGGCCCCAGGAGTAGCTTCCTGGCCCATGGTAACGCCACAGCCGGTCCACGTGGACAACAGACGTTCGTTTTCGCCCTCTGCGAATTCGATAGGTGACATCAGAGAGGGCCGCTATCACCGTGTATGGCCCTTCCCAGGGGCTCTGTAGCTTCGGCGAGAGCCCTCGCTTCCGACGCGGGTTATGCAGCCACACTCTGTCACCTATGTTGTACCTCCGCCAGGTTAGCGGCGCTCCAGTGCGCCAAGTCTTCGAGGAAGTCAGGCAACGGCCCCACACCAACCAACTCCTTGCTCCTCGACGACTCTTCTGGATGCTCCACTTCCTCACAAGTGCCCAGCTTTGCACCAGCTGGCACCTTCTGGGACTTATCGGAGAAGTTAGTTACCAACACTGTAACTAACCCCTCCCCTGGTCCAACAAGGCTCTGCCCAACCGCTACGCCATCAGCCAGCTGCAGGGTTTGAATGGGCTCCACGAGGCCCTCTACTCCACGCATCACTCTTGACAGTCGACACCGGATTCTAGATTCTGTCCTGGGGGTAAGGTGCAGTCGCTCATCCGTAACTACCTCTGCACAGCCAACCACTGGAAGCAAGGGCACATCTTCACCGTGCACCCTCACCAGCTTCCGTCCAAGGTCGACACACGCCTTACTCTGCGTCAGGTAGTCAAGGCCCAGCAAACAGTGCTCGTCCAGATCGGCCACATACACCGGCAGCCGCTGCACCGTGCTGCCCACGCCAATACGAGCCTCCACTGGTCCCTTGAGCTGCACACAATGCCCCGTGACACCACACAGTCTCTGTGGTGCGTCTGGAAGTCGCATAGTGGCCAACATATCAGGCCGCACTAGGGTCTTCTCAGCGCCAGTGTCCACTGTCAGGCGGCATGGCTTCCCATCTATTGAGCCCTCCACCTGCATCGTGCTGGTTCGACGGCAGCTTACCCAAGTCGGGGCCCGGGAACCGAGAACGGCTGGGTTTCGGCCCCCTTCTCCAGCCTTTTCCGCCTGTACCACTTCCTTAGCCTTAGGACATGCGCTCGGATGGTGACCATACCTGCCACAGTCCTTGCAGCACTGCTGGAAGGCATCAGAATCCGTCCGGTTGAGAGGACGTGTTCTCCGCTCCCTCTGACACTGACTACGTCTGTGCCCTACCTCTCCGCAGCCCCAACACAAGCCTTGGAAAGTTCTCGGGCTCACCTTCCTCAATGCTATTTTCTCCACTTTAGCCTTCCGGCCCCGGAGGTCACGGCGGGGCTGAACAGCTGGCCCTAGGCCACTCGTTGCCTTCAGGAAGGCCTCGAACTCCAAGGCCCTCGCCAGCGCCACCTGCAGGTCCTCAGGGTGTGCCTGCTTGACGTAGATTTGCAGCTGCTGGTCCTGTAAAGCGTCAACAAAGAAATCACGGGCCAGGACCACGATCATCTCTTCCGCAGCCGCAGGGTACGACCTCCTTACCAGCGCCTCCACATCCTGCGCCAGCTGGGACAGTATCTCACCACGCTCACGAGTCCGCTTCTTCAAGTGGGCCCGATATACCTCGGCCTGGTGGTGGTGCCCGAAACGGCGTTTCAAAGCCTCTGCCACGCTGGTGTAAGAGGCCTGTTGGGATGCCGGCAGATGCCCCAACACTTCCACCGCGGGGCCCCTTAGCGCTGTTACCAGCTGCAGGGCCTTCTCTTCCTGGCTCCAGCCCTGGGCAGATGCCAGCATTTCAAATTGGGCAAACATATGCCTCCCAGGCCACCTTCCCGTCGTACTCAGCTGGCTTACGCCTCACAGAATGTCTGGAGGCGAGGGCTGCAGGGTGGAGAACGCGTGCCGTGAACTAACACACCTGGGGTGGAGGAAGGGGGTGAGGGAGGCAACGAGGCGGGTTGACCGGGTCCGAGTTTGCCGCCACCTATACCCAAGGGAGCGGTTCCGATGGGTCCCCAGCCTTCTGCAGCGACCACTGGCTGCGACACGACGCTGCGAGGCCCGGGGGTTTCCTGCCACAGACCCCAGGCAGACCCCAATAAATCTGACACTCTGGCATCTGTTGCCAGAACCTCGTCTGCCTTCTCTGCTTGCAACGTTACTACCTCGTGACGCCGCCTTTCCTCCTTCACTTCCTCCCTCAGGCCCTGAACCTCGCCCTTCAGAGTCTGCACCTCCTCCATCAGTTCACTCTTCACGCTGTTGCAGGCCTTGTCGGTGTACTGCTGAGTTTCCATCTTCACAGATGCGAGGTTGCTCTGTAGCACCTCAACAAGTTGGCAGAACTGTTCCTCTGCCTTCCTTGCCTGCATCTCGACGAGATGGTGCGGCTGCTCGCGTGCCCTCTGTGCCTGCTCTTCTGCCCTTTGTGCCATTTCCTCCCTCATACCGGCCAGCATGGCAGTGATCAGGTCCATCTGGCTCGGCTTCACCTCACTCGTGCCTGCCTCAGTCATAGCCTCCTCTCTCTCATGGCTGCCACCATCTTTGGAGAACATGATAAATCGGCGCTCTCACTGATCAAATATCACAAATCCCACTCCTGACACCAATTGTTACGCCGGCCGCCTCGTCTCTCTACCACCAACACAAGGCAGGCTAGGCAGACGGCGTGTTATATACAGGGTCGTGAACACTGAACAGCTCCAAGAGGCACCGAACACCACAGCCAGTGCGCCAGAACACCAGGAGAGGAAACGCCAAGTGGCGAGGCAGGGCACGAAGTAAACACAAAATGACAGTCTTTCCTTTATTTACACAAGTTATTTACCCATACACTTTTCTATAGGCACAATACAGGGGGGAAACCAGCACAATACAGCTTATAACAGGGCAACACCAGGTTTATCTCAGGTCACAAAGGCACACACGAGGTCTTCACAGGAGCAGCACCCAACTGCGTCTCTCCTGGTTTGTTCCTCCACTTCTCCGCTCACAGCCAGCTGCGTCATGTTTGCCCAGGTCCCTTCATGTTAACACATGTTTCGCACAGAGACAAAGACCCACTGGCGTAGCAATATATATGTGTATATATACAAATATATTTTTTGGTATTAACAACAAATATAGAGAAGTGTACCAACACCCTTTATTGGCAAAGCAAAATAAATAGTGAATCATAGCTTTTCTGACAATTATACTAATGGGACTATATGAAAACAATTTTTAAACAGACTGTCCATTCTCATACATTTATATGTTAAACGTGTTTATAGACTACTATAAAAGAGTATACCCGAGAGGATAAATTAGTTTTCTGTGTAAAATCAAGTTATCTCAAATAAGAATTTTACTGATCACAGTGCAGACCACAAATAAATCAACCAAAAGATTATTTAGTCTACGTTCAACATGAGTAATGACACCCATTTTCTCTTGATCTTAGAACCATTTTCTTTTATTTCTTGGGTAGACTCATATATTTGCATTCCCACAGAGGGAAGATGAAAAACAGGATAGTTCTTGCATATTTGTATATATGCGAGATTCTCGTATACCGAAAATTAAAAAAAAAAAAATAATATATCAAAGTAGTATTTTTGATGAGAAAAGCAGTAGCCAAGTAAGCATCACCTCATCAGCATCGCACAGGTCCCTCGTCTGATATTACTACTGGGTAGTGAGTACTTAAACTTTCTCAAGATATGTACAGCTTTAACCTTGTTGGAATCCCTGATTGGAGGGTTTGAGGATAAAAGGTAAGGAACGATTATTACTTCGTGTATATATTACAAAATCAAGATAGATTTCCCGTTTCCCTGGCGACATGGGGAACACTTTGGCCCAACCCTCTGCAACTTTACCTCATGTCAGTTTGGATATATTACAGAATGAGAGGAAAATGAATCAGAATGAGTCCTTATTTTGGTAGACCAGTAAATATGTAAACGTCTACTATAAAGCCTCTTATAGTAAAAGCGAATGGCGGAGTATCATGGTGCTTGATGTCTCTGATGTACAAGTTAAAGAGAATTATTGGCGTGAAATAGAAACCATGGTAATGCCGTTTGGCTGAAACATTGTCACCGGATGACAGCGATCATCTGTGTGCGTAAGGTGATATGACAGGAATAAAGTCAGATGTTATGCAGAGTGCACTAGCAATATAAAAAAAAAGGTTCAGTTCCGCTTTAAGTACATGCAATATAATCGAACCTGCTCAAGATAAGTCTGCGATTCAAACTCAAAAGGCTCCTCGACTTCAGTAGCTGCCCAAATGAGCATATCCTGGCATGCCACTGATGTGATGACTCTATTAGGGTTTCTGTTTAAATTATAGGAGTTGCATCCTCTAAAAGCACCGCGTAACTCAAACTGTATAAGGCTACGAGAGAGAGAATCTACCGGGTTCTTGAAGAGGACACTGAGCTAAGGACCTTTCATGAGGGACCTGATGGAAGGGGTTATAGACATATTACATTAAGATGCGAGTATACTGTATCATTTCGGGTATGCTGGTGAAGGTAGTATGTATAGATCTGCCAAGACATTACAACGTAGCAACTATCTTCTTATGTCCAGGTAATCTAAGTGCAAATGGAAAATTGTTATGGCAGTTGCCTCAGCAGCTTCTGCACTTGGTAGAAAGATTCCAGTTATCGGTACCACCTCTAGGGGGACTCTCTACGTCAAAGAGGGGTATTAGTTTTGTTCTCAAGAATGCAAGTCATGGTACTGAACAGAAGTCACACTCCTACTTCTAAAAACAGACTGAGGCATTTTCCATTTATAATCTGTCAGTCAGTTCAGCCAATGATCTGCTGGAATTTATTTAGCAGGTCATAGAAACGTCAATTTTTCAGTAATTTAGAGAACAGAGACCGGAGAAGCAACGTTGAACATGAGGGCTGGAATCTCTCTAGTGTGTTCTAAATTCCGAGAAAATTCTAAGTTTTTGTTTTCCGGTTATTTCTTCTTCTTCTTCTTCTTCTTCTTCTTTTCTTCTTTCTGTTTTCTTCTTGTCTGTATTTTCTTTGACTTTTTTTTCTTTCCTCCTTTGTTTTTTGTGTCTCTTTGTTTATTTTGATTATTTTATTCTCTCTTATACTCATATACCTTTCCAAAAACAACATACAATGGTATGAAAATAAAATTAAGTGTAAAAATACCTAAAATAAAGATGGAATGTCATTAAACTAAAATTACAAAAAAGTACAGATCGATTAAAACTTTTTTTTGTCCTTAAATTAAAAGACAGTTAAACAAAATCACTAAAAAGACAGAATTGATAAAGCAATAAAAATCCCTAGAATTAAGACAGAATTAGAATAGATTTTTTTTCTAATTTCCAAATAAAGACAAAACAAAGATAAAAACGAAAATCCCAAAGATAAAATCACAATAAAGATAGAAATAAAAATTCCCAACTAAAAACAAAATAAACATAAATGGAAAAGAAATAAAGAAAGAACAGAATGAAAATGAAAAAACCCTGGAATATATGCTCAAAAAAAAATTAAAAATCATACAGCACCTTATAAATTATTCAAAAACACATTTCCAAGAACAGCATACAATAGAATTACATCCCTAAAACAAAGAAAAAATTGAAATAAAACAATATATCCAAAAAGAATAAAAAACAATAATAATAATAATAATAATGATAATAATAATAATGATAATAATAATAATAATAATAATAATAATAATAATCATAATAATAATAATAATAATCATATCACGTACAACACTTCGTCTCCTCCCCTGAGATTCTTAAAAACATATTTATTTTAAACATCGCACAATAGAATTACATCCAATTACAATCCCTAAAACAAAGACAAGAATATAAACAAAACAAATCCCCCCCCAAAAAAAAATCCCAAATCCCTCTTTTCCCCGGCACGATATCCCCCCCCCCCCCACCCCCACGTAGCGTACAACACTCCGCTATTTCCCTGAGATTCTTAAGAAAAAAAAAACATAATTTTTTCTAACAGCCTAAAACAATGACAAGAATAAACTAAAATCCCCCCCCCCCCTAAATAAATAAATCCCAAATCCCTCTCTTTTTTCCCCGGCACGATAATCCCCCCACCTAGCGTACAACACTCCTCCGATCCCCCGCGCGACGTCGAGCCCGGAGGACCAGAGGCGAACCCCAGCTGATCCTCGTCTCCCGTCAGCTGTTCCTTGCGAGAGAGAGAGAGAGAGAGAAGGAGAAAGAGAGAGAGAGAGAGAAGGAGAGAATGGCACGGCTCCTGGCACTGCTGGCACTGGTGGTGGTGGTCTGGGCGCCGCCTGGACACTGCTGGGACTCGGAGGAGATGGAACTTTTCGATTTGGTGGAGGAAGTCGGGGAGAATTTCTATGAAGTTCTTGGGATTTCGCAGGTGATGATGTGGTCGTGTTTTTTTTACTTTGTTTTTTTTAGTTTTTTTCATGTATTTGGGGGGTTTATTATGTCTTTTATGTGTTTTTTTGGCGGAAGGGGTTTTTGTTTTAATATGTACGTTTTTTTTTTTTTTTAAGGGGAGGTTAATTGGGAAAATCGAAAGTAGTTTTGTTTATGAAGATTGTTTGTGTTGAGTTTCAATTCCTCTTTTTATTTATTTATCTTCTGTGTTGATTTGCTTAGCTCTTTTATATTTCGTTTAGGAATTTATTTAGTCAAAGAAGGAGGTGAGGATATCAGTACATTTGATACTAATATTTTATTTATGAAGAAAGGTAATAATGTTGGCATTCCACAGTGTTTACATTCTCAAAAGGTCCATATGTTTTCAGTTTTTTTTCTTCCTGATTTTTTAAAACCACTTTAGATGAGTCATGTTGTTAGATTTAGTGTTAAATGTCAAAGTCAGAATGGAATAAAGCTGTTATCTGGTGCCAATAACCTGGAAAGTTCGCAGTGTGCCTGATCGAAACAGCTGGAGGAATTTTAGCCAGGGGAATATGGTTAAGATACATAGAAAAGGTTTAGATAACCTTTTTGTAGACTATTCAGCGGACTGTTTGAGGCAGATACTGTAAATGCTGCGGAATTACAATTACAGGGACGGTAAACATATCTTAAGGCAGAAAAGGACAGGCACGTAATTCAGAGAGTAGCATTATTTTCACGCGGATCACTGGAGGTAGTTGTTCAAGGAAGGAATTTATCAAGTGACACCATGGCCTCTGTTCTTTACATTTTTTTTTTTTTTTTTTTTTTATATTATTAATATTGGTATTATTTTATTTTTATTATTATTATTATTATTATTATTATTATTATTATTGTTATTAATATTGTTATTATTATTATTATTATTATTATGTCCATTAGCTCCTTTAGTTTTTCTCAATCTTAAATCAATTGTATTTTAAACATTTGCTACATTGAGAAAGTGTGACTAGATATAAATAATAGGTAATATAAATTCCTCATATTCACATTTTCAAATATTCTTAAATAGGTCTTTCAGAACCAGTTTTTAAATAATGTCATAAAATTTGGGAGATTTATAGACAGTCCAATGGTCTTGGACAATATTTCTTAATGTTAGACATAGAAATGAAACTGGATTTTAATGAATTACACATCATTGGAAATACAGGTATGTTGTGCTTCCATAACCAAACATCAATTGCAATATTAACTTAGAATTATAGGTTTGATTTTCTTTGTTCTTACCAACAGGATGCAACAACATCGGAGGTTAAAAAGGCTTACCGTCGACTGTCCCTTCAGCTTCATCCAGATAAGAATGATGCACCAGATGCTGATGTTAAATTTCGGCAGGTAAGAGATGCAGCTGTCTATCTCTTTGTTTTTCTTTTCTTTTCTTTTCTTATATTTTATTTTATTTTATTTTTATTTTATTTTATTTTATTTTATTTTATTTTATTTTATTTTATTTTATTTTATTTTATTTTATTTTATTTTATTTTATTTTATTTTATTTTATTTATTTATTTATTTTATTTTATTTATTTATTTTATTTTATTTTATTATTACTTTTCTTTTCTTTTCATTTCATTTCTTTTCACTTCTCTTCTCATCTCATCTCATCTCTTTTCTTCTCTTCTCTTCTCTTCTCTTTCTCTTCTTTTCATCTTTCACTTCTCTTCATTTCTCTTCTCTACTCTTAAATAAAGTTGAAAATTTTGTAACTTCTTACGCAGTACTACTTTGTTTAGACTTTTCCGCACTTTATTTCTTAATGTTTTCAAAGTAAGAAGTTCAAGAGCGACAAGGTAGAATTTTAAATTATACAAACTACTAGGTTTATTAGGCACCTTAGATGACACTTCATACTCCTGAGATTCAAATTATATACTTTCTCTTATTATTAATTGTTATGATATGTACATAGCCATTATGTTGAATGCGTTAGTTGTTCTAACGTTTGTGGAAGTTTATTGGTAATTTAGTGATTGAACGTGAACTATCATTGCTCTCTCATTTCACTTGTGTATTACACGTTGATAGGCGAGGCTCGTAGAGTTTAGTGAGGCTCTGACTGGCGCTCTCCTATATACTATTACCGTCGTGCTCGCAAAATGTCACTGCTGGAAATTTCAATCATCCTGACAGTTGTTATATCCATAACGCAGTATCTTATGGCCTGGGGTTCTTACATTGATAAGAAGCATAGTTTGGTGAGTAGGAATTTTTATAGGATTGCTTCTGAGATCCAGTATGAATACTGATATACTCTGAATATGAATATACTGTAGATATTGAGTTATATATTCCTTTGCTTAATGTTGAAATTCATTTATTTTGTAGATATGCATATAATGTAAAAGCAAATATGAATAACAAATGGAGAATACCTCTCTCTTCCATCTTTGTTTTTCCAGCATCCACTCAGGTATTTAAACAATTATTACACATTTACAGGAAGAGTTCCTCATTCGAAAGTACAAGATCAAAGACAGGAAGAAGAAGAAGGGTGAGGACCTGCAGAATATATCAAAGATGGAAGAAGAACTGAGTCTCATCCCAAAACCCAGGTGATCTTCGTGCCAAATGCGGCATCACGTTTGTTGTAATACCACGCTTGGTTTTTTTGAAGATGGGTACTAAGGGCCTATGTAATTTTTGATGGGAGTGATGATAAGTTGAATGTTGAATTTATTGCTTATCATCAGGAAGAAGTTACAGGAGAAAATAAGGCTTACAGTAATTGGTTTTCCGGGTCAAAAGTTGGTCAAGACAGAATTCAAAAGCTTTGTCACTCTCTCTCTAAAACTGTAAATAATCTCTCAACAGCTGGTGGAACATTTTACCTGTTCAGCTGGTCAAACTGGTTATATTCCTGGTGACTGGAGGACCTGGCATTGTGCGAGAGATACTAGCTGGGATCCAGAGAGAAAAAGAGAGGAAACTGAAGGAGAAGGAAGAACACGAGTTAGAAGAGAAAAGACTCAAAGAGGTAAGTATATTCATTTTGTTTTTTTCTTTCTTTCTTTCTCTCTATTCTTTTAATTTATTTTCTCTTTATCGTTTCTTTTTTTTTTTTCCTCTCTTTTTTTCCTTTACCCCCCAAATCCCTTGGTCATTGTTGTTGAGGGCTTAGGGGACAGAGACTGGGGCCTAATGTAGGGGATCACCCCCTATCTTGGACCTCACCCTTCACCTCAACTAATTTTGCAGGGTCTTTTCTCCTGCCTGTTTCTTTTTTCGTCTCTTCTTCATCCTCTTTTGACCACTTCGTAAGGTGTGAGCAGTGCTGAAAGGATGAAAGGCTAGCATTGTGTCAATCATTATTGGCCTCTGGGAGCCATGGGCATGGTATTTGCTTGGTTACCCACCTAGCCCTTACCCCTTAGGGTCCCCAAGAGGGGTAAAGGCCAGACAATTAACCATTTCTTTTCCCCATTTATTTCAGGCTCACCATGGCCAATAATTAAGATTTTTTTTTACCCTCATTAAAGGCATTAAGGTTTGCCCCTTCACCAACTAGCCTATCTAAATTTGGTTTCATTGGTTTCCTGACCCCTGCCTCTCCTTTGACCACGGCTCTGACCACTGATACTACTACCCCCTCCTCAATGTCTGTGGTCAGCTTTATCCATTCTGAATCATCCACCCAGGTCAATACTCAACCTTCATAATACACCCCTTCCTCTCTCCCAACATCCTCCACTCCATCTATTACTGCAGTCCTTCTTCATTGTCTACCCCAACCCCCAATATTACTACTCTTCAACCTTATTTTCCTCCTCCCCACAGTACTCCCTCTCTCCATACCACCCCATCTTCCTCCTGCCCTTGTTCCTTTAATGCTTCTACCTCTGCAAACCTTTTGAGTTCCCTGTTTTGCCCAGCCAAATGTCTCCAAAAACAAGTAGGCAAAGTTTCCTTTTGCAGTCGTTCTGATCATTCACGCCTTCTCACAGCTCGCGTACTATCTACCGTAACTGAACTCACTGGCAAACCTGTTCCTGCCCAGCCTCACTCCTCCTTTAACCCTTCAGTGATGGTCCCAGAAATCTCTGGGTCTCACTCTTTCCAATGACTTCTAGAAACCATTTAGCCTTTTGGCCAGTGAGTCCACTATGTATAGCAGAACTTCCCTCTTGACTCATTGTAGCGAGTTGTGATGCCTATAGCCATACCTGACATAGAAGAGTTGTTTTTTCATGATGGCTAATACTTGCACTGGAACTTTTTCCTTCTCTCCAACTTATTTTCTTGCCTGTGACAAGGACTGGTCAGATTGTAAAAACAATTTGATCACATGCCTCGTCAACTATGATGTAGTGCTACACTATTCCTCACAGATGCCAACATCAGTCTTATACCAATATTGCCAAGATTAGCTTCCGTAAATATGACCTACCCCATGAAGTTAACCCATAATTGACGGGTAGCATTCGTAGTGGCATGGGCCTCGCTGCCGGGGGCTTATATCGTCGCCTGAGCATGCGCGACCACTCATGCCAAATACCAGCATCCCATGCCGTTTCTTCGTAATACTATGAAGATATGTTGTATTTTCAATTTTCATTATTTTTTACAGTCTCTACTTGCCAAACTTCCAGATAAATCGAGACTGAAGGGCATTTTTGTTGTTATATAGACTCCATAGTTGATCATTATTCGGTCTATAGTCCAAATAAAATAAGCAGTGTGTGGCATCATGGAGTTGAAATTGTCGGTTTGTTGCATTTTTTTTTGTTTGTTGCATGGTAAAAATGAGAAAGTGTTAGAACCGACTTAATCACACTTTCACTGGCAAAAAAATAATCTTTTGCCGTGATTGTAACAAAAAAAAACTCATGGCATGTCCATGCATACTCTATGGCATGTGCGTACGTGCCCCCGGCAGATGGTCCCGCCATGCCATGGCATGTACGTACATGCCACCCGTCGGCAATGGGTTAATATTGGGGGAGTGTCCTGCCCTGTCCAACCATATCGACCTCTTCCCCGTCAATGTCTGAAATGCTGGCATTTTGGCCACCCAGCCAAACACTGTCACACCACAGCCCATTGCCCTCTATGTGCCCAACCCGGTCATAACTGTTCATATTGTTCTATTCAGTCACACATGTGTGCCAAGTGTGATGGCTCCCATAATGTATTTTATAGGAACTGCCCTATCTACAAGCTCAAATCTTCACTCTGCTCCCTTCCCATCTTTTCAAAAAGTCTCAGCATTTCTCCCAGTGTCTCTTCCCTCTACCTTGAACCATCTTATCTCTACTCCCTCTCTCCGTCAGTCAAATTCCTTTTCCAGTCTAAATCCAGATACTCCAATCTCTGCCACTTCCTTAATGCCTACCCCTCCTCCTTCTCACTCTACCTGTTACACCAGACAATCTAAATGTTTCACTCCATCTTCTCTTATGACATCCTCTCCTACACCAAGCTCTCCCTCTGCCTCCTGGATATTTATTCCTTTTTCTCCACACAAGGAAACCTTTGTTTCTCAGACCTCCCCTCCCAGCTCCCCTCCAGAAACTCTTGAAGACATCCAAAAGCTCTTAAACATGACCCAAGAGAATGCTCCACTACCTCATCCACCCATTAATCCCTCTATTCCTATTCACTCTACTTTCAAAGTATTTGCCGACACCCTTCCTCCTCTTCCTCCCACTCACCCAAAAAACACCCCATCCTCTCCTCCTCCATATGCCTCACCATTTCTACAACTATCATTTCTTACAGTATTACCCTCTGATTCATAATAGCTCTTTTACAGTCTTCCTCATAGAATGATACTCTTCCTTCCTCAGACACATCCTCTCCATTTGATCTGGTTGCCCTATACCTTTAACCCCAACCCCTTTTACAAATCCCCACTTTATTCCATTTTCTCCCTTTGACATCTAATGCATCTTATTCTGATTGTTAACTCATTTTCACCCTTTTTGCCACAATATTTTACCATAGTCGTATATGACCTTTGATGCCTAGTACATTCATTTCTTCTAACCATTAACCTTTTTTTTCTTTCTTTCTTTTCTTTTCTTTTCTCCTTGTTCTTTTCTTCCGTCCTTCTTTCACAAAAAAATGTCTTTGTTTCTTTCCTTACATTCTTCCCTCCTTCCTTCCTTTGTTTCTTTCTTCTGGATGTAATTTTTACCCTTATTACTTTTAGTCTATCATTTCCTTTGTTTCTCTTTAATGATTATACATGAGATAGGTAGTCTTTTCAGTGATATTTTTCACATATACTGATCTTGAATATTAACTGCTTTATGATAAGAAATATGTGAGTAAAGCTAAAGACGAGTGGAATGGGAAACTATCATTAGTAGGATTATTATTATTGGTATTGTTAGGAAAAATTTTGTTAATGTTGCTCTTGCTTTTGTTGTTGTTGTTTTTGGTATTATATTATTATTATTGTTGTTGTTGTTGTTATTGTTATTATTATTGATTGACAGTCATTATCATTTATTATTTTTGTTGTTATTATTATTATTATTATCATTATCATTAATAATTATTATTATTTTTGTTATTATTGTTATGGTTATTGTTACCTTTCCATTTACCCAAAAGGAAGAAAAACGTAAAGAGAAGAAGGCAAGCAGAAAGGAGGCGCGCAAGAGGGTGAATCAGTATCCTGAATACTCTGGCGGAGAGTGCATCCTGGAGGCAGTGGATGGCCCTGACTCCGAGGATAGGGTAAGCAGACTATACCTCGTAGATAGCTTCATTTTAAGAGAGTATTAGATTGTGATAGTTACTGGAAAACTTTGTAATATTCCTGTTGTGTGTTATTATCACTTTTTTTTTTTTTTTTTTTCCTCTCTTCTTTTTCTTATTTCTTTTTCTATGTTCATGAAATAGCCTTTTTTTTCTGTTTTTTTCCTTGCAGTTTATAAAATCCATTAGAAATTCCTTCTGAATAGGAAGTCCAGTAATACATTTGTCAATAAACGTTGGTACATATACACCGTTCAGCATGAAAGTGCTTTTGCAATTACACAAGCACAGCACTACACAGATCCTAAACACACACATCTAACCCTGAAGAAAACATACAGCATCATGGGCTTCCTACCAGACAGATCTTTGGTTCAATTTCCTTCCCTCCTCAGCACATGTCCCATTTTACTGTACTTTGTGAAGGCTTTATTGAAAGGACGCTCATAGCTAAAATTTTATGCAGGTTATCAGAAAACCCAAAGCAGAGCCGTCCTCCATTCCTGTAATCACAGGAGGCCCCTGGACGGATGAGGAATTCTCCGAACTTGCGCGACTCATGGCCAAGTATGTATAGTTTTTTTCTTTCTTTCTTTCTTTCTTGCTTTCTTGCTTCCTTGCTTTCTTGCTTTCTGCGCACTCTCCAAGAAGCATGATGTACCAGGGATTGTGTAAATTTTTATATACATAATTATTTTTTTTGTCTATTACATCATCAAGACCTAAGTTCTTGACACATTCTTAATGTATATAATGTAGTGGAAACTTGTAAAGACAATTTTAAGCATAGGTATGAGAAGGATTAGGTATGATTTATGGAAATTAGAATTTGGATGAATTAAATAGTTTTCTTTATCATAGAAACATTGTATATTCATCCTAGAAAGTGAGGTGTAATGCTTTGAATAAAACAAATATTGTAGCATTAAATGAATTGCATCTTTAGAAAAAAATCCATACTTAAGGACCATATGGTCAAATTAGAAATGCAGCAGTAAGCCAGTAAAAAAAAGCCTGTTGGTCAGTTTGTTTGTTTTTTTGTTTGTTTTTTTTACTGATTAGTCATGTATGCCATGGCTAATCAGTAAAAAAAAATGATAATAATAACTAAACTGAGCTATACGCTTTTTTTACTGGCATACATATGCATCACATCTATAATAATGAATCATGTTCTTCAAAAAGAAAAAGAAAAAAAAAATGCAAAAATTGACTTTTGTGTGTGTGTGGGTGCGTGTGTGCATGCATTGGTTTTAAAGAAGAAAATAGAGCAGATTTTGATAGCTTTTTCATGACCTACTGGGTATCAATGCTCTTTTCTTGCCTCCTGTCACTGCGAGCAGTCTACGAAAGTTTGAAAGCACTAAAATTTTACCACTTTACTAAGTAATTTTTGGGAATGATATTTCACACGCAGGGATATCAAAGAGTGATTTTTCCTGTATAAAAATAAAAGATTCTACCAAAAAAATAATAATAATAATAAATCTCTCTCACCTCAAGCTGTTAAATCCCACTAAAATTGGCTCAGCATATATACTTGGATTTCTTGACTGTCATCTTTAATGGGTTTTGTTTGATTAATTGCATTCTTTTTCTTGATACATCTTTTTTCATTCTACTTTCTTCTTCATCTTCTTTCTTCTTACTATTAATGCAATTATTCTCCATCAAAGTCAGAGTATTCGGGAAAATTATAATTCTCTTATTCTCTTTCTCAAAATAAAAGATATCCAGGCGGGACTGTAGACAGATGGGAGCGCATTGCAGAGACAATGGGTCGCACCGTTTATGAGGTGACTAAAATGTCCGAGAAGGTGAAAGCCCGACTTGCACAGCGATTCTCAGATATGAAATATGAGGAATCTATGAATGAGGTTAAGGTAAGGTCACAGAATAAGTATGGTTTGGTAGTATAGTATTGTTTTTTGAACTATTATGGTTATTGTTATTAGTTGTGAAATTAGCAGCATTGGTTGAATTGATGTTGATATTATTAGTAGTATTGTCTTCTGCATCTGTGCTATCAGCGATCATATTGTGTGTTATATTTGTTTATGCTTATTTCATTATTGTTAACACTCATATTTAAGTTATGATTTCTCTACTCTTGTTACCAGGTGAAAGTGAAAACAAGGGCAGAGAAAACAGACTTAGCTGGCGGCAGCGATGAGGCCTGGAACACAGTCCAGCAGAAAGCCCTTGAAAAGGCACTGAAACAGTTTCCAAAGGGCACCGATCAGAGATGGGACAGAATTGCAAAAGCTGTTCCTGAGAAAACCAAGGTAATGGCAGCAGTATCTTTTTTTTCTTTTCTTTTCTTTTCTTCTGCTTCTTCTTTTTCTTATTCATCCATTTATTTGAGTGCTCTTCGGTTCTTATTTCTTGTTCAATTCTAATGCACTGTGTACTTTTGAGTTCTGATTCTGCACATATCTTGGAAACAATGTATGTTTCTCGTTCCATCAACTCGCTCACTTTGAAATCTGATGGACATTGTAAGGCCATTGAGCACTAAAACACTAATAATGCAAAGCTTGTTTAATTAGAATTGGAAATGAATGATAAGGTGAAGATTACGGAGAAGTTGAGTATGTGGCAAATAAGAAGATCCATCACTTTAACTGCTTTGATCCCAGTCTTAATGTTGTGGTTTGGCCCATAGGAGGAATGCATGCTACGCTTTAAATTTCTGGCAGAGAAGATTCGCAAGAAGAAGGAGGAAGCGGAGAAACAGCCAGATGATGACCAGCACAATGAAGAACAGTCTGAGAACACACATGAAGAGGAACTGGACGAGGCAGAACTCGAGTATAAACCAAGCAGTAAAAATAACCTCATAAAAACAAATAGCACAAAGGGAAACTCCTTACTGGGGGACGATAGAGAGGAAGTTAGTCTAGACCAGAATGCAGAAGGGGAGGAGGACAATACTGAGTGACTTTAAACCCCTAGGTAAACAGTGGTTATTTTTACTTCTCCTTAGAGAGTTGTTATATTTTGATACAGTGTTAAACATAGGGTAATTTATACAACTTTAGATAGGATAAAATGATGATGTTTGTATGACAAGGTGCTGGAGATTGTGGCAGTGAGTATCCTCACTCTATTTTCCACTGAGTAAAATACCATGCTGTTGAGATATATATTTGTTTCATATTGATGACTTACAAAAACTGAATGAAAGACAGTATTGTGGACTGTGTTAACATTCTTTTATGTGTACTTTAAACTGGATTGCAGTGCTGTTTTTGGAAGGCAATATTATGGGCTCTCGTACCATAATTCTAGGTGTATTTCAAACTGAATTGCAGTGGTGTTTTTCTCTTTTTTTTTCATCTTTTTTTTTATTAACTTTTTAACAGTCAAATATTCAATTTAAAGAAAATTATGAAAATGCTTATTAAAAAAAAAAAAAACATTTTTCCTTCTTATGGAAAGCAAGTGACTCTCTATTAGAAATTAAGAAAAAGAATGTCAAAATCTTAAATGAAAGATAAATATTGATGGAGTATTAAAAGAAAAATATCTCAGAATTTATAGATCTGAAGATGTACTTATCTGTCAAATCAAATCCAAAATTAGAGACTTAGAATTTCTTGGATTAGAAGTTACAGTGTGTGTTTTTCTTGTGCATGGATGCCTGTAGAAATAGAGATAGAAATTTTAAGACCATTCATTTTATATCACTTTTATCATTAGTTCATAGAGACTGATATAATGTATATACACATTTATGTATCTAAACGTTTTTATCAGTTTAGTTCATTCTTATAAATGGAAAGAAAGTCATTGTTATGTCAATTTTGTGTTCCTCTTCAGTACAACCAAATCAGTTTTGGATTTGTGTCACTGGAAATATTAATGTTTAGTGATATTGTTTACATATTGTAGATCAGTGGAATTTGCTTATTTAATCTTTTTTACCTTTTTTTGTGTCATTGTGTTCTTTTTCACAGATTGGAAAATGTCCACTGAATGTCAGTAATATGATTATTGTATTCACTCTTTATCATCTTCAGATAAAAAAAAAAAAGTGGTGCTATACAAAGGTTTTATTCAATAATGCCCATTTCTCCAAAGTAAGTGAATTACCTTTGGTGTACAGACAAATTCATGAACTCTTTATAAGAGTTTTATAAGTCTCATGCAGTCTCTCTTAAATGTGGTGTTCTGTCACAGTTATCTTAGGAGCATCTTGTACTTTTATACTTGCCAGGTCAGAATCCCAATAATGTGTCTATACATGGCTCAGCATTCATGTCCGTATGGATATAGATATAGTGTAATAGATGAGTGTTGGTAAATTGGGGATTTGTATATGGATATTTACAGACAGACTCAGATGCCACTCTTGTAATACTATTATAACTTGTCAATGAATGTGAGTATTCCTTAATGCAAGTTGATATACACTGATTTGGTTCTGCCCATTTAAAAAAGTGAAAAGTTGAGAGTGGAGTGATATTAGAGAGCAAGTTGATTTGAGGGTAATTTTGAGAGTGGTACGATATTAGAGATTTGATTTGAGGGCCTAAAGTTCAGTCACTTCAAGCAATAAGGATCACTATTGATGACTGCATCGTAGGAGCCACATTGATACACACATTAATACTATATAAACATGTTACATGTAAATACTTTAAATTTGCATCTAAATGCTGCTAACATATGTGAACAAACACACATATACACATTGAGTCTGGCAGTTTATGCACATACTGTATATATGTGTAACTCATCAAGTCTTTCCCATCTATCACTTGTAGGGTTACATATGTTTTTCTTTCCATAAAGTTCATCTATTTAAAGTCATACATACAAGTATCTGGTACCCTAGTCAATTAGAGAGACCAAATATGCTTTTTTTTTCTGTCTTTCTTTTTCTTTTTTTTTTTCTTTTTTTTTATGGAATTGTGTAGATTAATTGGAAATTTTGAAGAGCACTGTAATTCTCCTTTTATAAGTTACGATGCCAAATATTTCTTTTTCCAGCCCCGAGTCCTGTGATGTTATTATTATTGGAATAAATACGTCCTATATAAAATGTGTGTTTGTACTGAAATACATTTATGCTAGGTTTATATCTAGTTATTTCCATTTTGGAACATGCATCGTCTCAATTTTATTATTTTGTGTGTGACACTCTCTCTCTTGAAGTTTGCTACATAATTGTGTGATTGATTTTGATGAACAGAAATTTCATGATAAATGTCGAAGATAATTTAGGTGGTGAACAAGTCCCTTTAGTAAATCTGGTTAAACAGGTGACACAGCAGAGGTATCCATTACTTTTTTTATTGCTATTATTTTTTTTTTTTTTTTTTTTTTTTTTTTCATTATAATTTTTAAGTAATATGTTTTTAACTTATGATTTTGTTACTATCTTTGTACTGTGTAAAAAAATAAAGAAATTATTTTTTTTATACATTTATATCTTGTTTGTGCTGCATATTATAGCGAAGTCCTAATGAGGTTCATAATCATGTGTATACATGCATAATTCATATGTACTTTTGCATATGTTAACAGTCAGCTTGAATGTTAAATTTTGGTTATAAACTAAAAAAAAAATTGTCTCATGCATTACAGGACCAAAAAATTAATAAATAAAAATTACTGTTTAGAATTTTGCCATCTACTGTTAAAACCAATTTCAAAAATCTAGTGGGAAATGCCTAAAAAGCCACCATCCTGTTAAGATTCAAAGAAATTAATTTAATGAAGCACCTGTGAATAATGAACTACATTTAGATGGTTCTATTTACGCGATCACATGTGCATAAGTAATGAGGTTTGCCTTAGTAATATCTGTTATGGATAAATATATATGAAAAGAAATAAAAATTGAAGGACAGCCACCATATGATGTATTTCATTTCTATAAAATCCGTATTATTTATTAAAAGCAAGTCTTTGACCAGGTTAACAAAATTCTTACGTGAGCTACAAGTAACCTGAAATATTCTCTTAAAACAAAGAAAATTATGAAGGCGATTTTCAGACACCACATTCTGGCAAACCATGAGACACGTTTTCTATACCTCTCTGCAGTCCTCTTGTATTTTATCAGTAATTTGTAACAGTTTACTTCAATTAATTTATTTATTTTCAGAAAACATTACGGTTCTCAAATATCCAACCATTACAAATGACTATTAATGTTTCATCAACAAGATTTACATATTTAACCTTTTGTTAGCTTCTATGACCAGATTCTCTTGATCTTATCGATTAATTAAACAAAGGTATTCAGGAAAACAACTTCTCTTGACAGAATTATTTATAAAATATAACAAAACCATCTGTGAACTAGTATTAAAAGGAATTAAAGTTATCTGATATAAATATGATATCTCAGTGCTATACTTCCTAATGATTTGCTGTAAAGCATAAACTACTTGTGTTCTTGACTATTGTGCATTATATCATGATGTCTATCTTTACTAATTCTTCTGAAATATTTCTTCTCACCTATATACTAACAGATATTGCCTCTCTACTATTTACTAACACCTATCTTTCTAAATTGGTCACACCTCAAACCAACTTTAATTCAAGATTTCTACACTAAGTACAGAGAAAATTTTTAATGCACATTTCCCTTAGCCTTGCTTATGTCATTCTACAATGCCCATTCCTCCTTTATAAAGCATACATTCTGATAGAGATCTGCAGTATTAACTACAGTACAGAGTGACAAGAAAACACATAAAAGAATACAGTCTTCTAGGTACTGTTGCAGAACTGAATTTCCTGCACCCCTTTGACTAGCCAAGTGAATAGTGTTCAATGTATCTGGGCATTGGAGATGCTTGGCAGAGCTGAATTTCATGTTGGAGAAGTACTGCCTTTTTAATAAATTTATCCACCTACTCATAATAAGAATACAAATGGAAAAAGTCAACAAAGGTACAGGAAATCACTTCCACGCCTGAACGTTCACAATACTCATTCCTAATTCAGCACCAAAGTAGTTGGTTGGCCTGACCTGAAAATGTGTATCATTTGCATAACATTTACATGAATATGTTATTTATCTAAACATTTAAATCCATAACAAAATAAATGCAGTTACCATATTATGCTGGTAGAGATTCTGCTATTAAATCAAGGAATGGAAGCTTTTGATATACGCACAAAGATAAAAGATTGGTCAATGTTAACGTGACTAGGCTACAGCATATTTTTCAGACAAAATTTTCAGTAAAGCTACCGTTTTCTTTTCAGGTATGAATTATCCAGCTGAGACACCCAGCTGCTCCTGTTCCCTTAACCTTTTACTGAAATTACAGCTGATCAATATTCTACATGCCACTTGCCTAGCAATTGATCCCTCAGCCAACTGTAATACAACATTAAGTGGTCTGTGATCCCATTGTACTTGTTTGAACAGACTGAAATGCATTTGTGAATAACAATACAGATGACAAAATATAAAACTTTTAAATGATTAAGTTTAAAAATTATAAAAATGCTGCTATGTTGCGGGCACAAACTTATCTTCACATACACAAGATTTACATAAAGACCTTTGTTACTGCATCTACACCATCCACTTTCAAACTTCACTTATTTATGAAGGTGATGAGCACCATTAGTGATCAGTGGGTCATGTGCCACTGAACACTATCATTTTTCCCTGTTTTACTTCAGTTCAATGTCATTCCCAGCCAATAAATCTATTGCATTAACTATCAGTCATCTTAAGCAGAGTAATGAATCTCTTATTTGTCTCATCTAAAGCAGTACAACTATAAGCCCACACTTGGTTTGAAATTTGGAATTTCCTTTGATTTACAAAATTTGTACCTCTCCAGTGTTGAAATGAGAAGCAAAGTTTACCAAACTGAATAGCTGGTATGAAAACCACTCGAAATGATCTAGATCCCATTGAAATGCATAGTATTTTAGTCAACAATTGAAAGTATAGCAATAATAGGGTAATTACCCAGTATAGGAAACCATAAAGCTATGCAATGGCTTCCACACTACATACTACAGGAAATGTAAAATATAACCTTCACCACATATTTTCTCACAGGACTGAACTTGAATCAGCTCCTTAATTGATGGGAAAATCACTAAAGAAGCCAAGAAGCTCTACCTTGCCAGAGTATACATGGTGGTGGCTTGATCACTGCTGGAGAGTGAAGTGCCGAGACCACAGCATCACCTGATGAGTACATCTACAAACTTGGGTGAGTGATTTTGTGCTTACCTTATTCTGTGCAGATTATTTTTCATAATAATGTTGCGATCTTTATGACCATTACATTATTTTTTTCATATTCTGTGTGAAGTTCTATTCTGGATAATTACCAATAATACATAAATAAGTGAACAGTAACAACAATTAAATGGTGCTAAAGCACAGTAACATGACATTATAAAATGATTAATATCTTTATGCTGCATATTCAATGTGCTGACATAACTTCACAAAAGCCATACTCTCAACCTGAAAAAGCTGAAATTATCCTCAATTTCAGGTGGATACATTATACCAAATAAATAAACATTCATTCCATTTTTACTTCCTGAATTAATATATATGACTCATACACTGCAGTTCTTGCCTCAAAAGAAAATACCTGATAAAAGCTGATTGTTTCTGCAATTATATCATGCAACATTGCCCTCTCACAACCCTTACCCAAACTCCTTCAACAGTTTTAATATTTGGTATCAAACACAACTGAGAATCCCTTTTGCTTTGAGAAATTATAAAGGGAGACTCAAGTGACATGAGATAAATAAATAAATAATTTAGTCACTCACAATTCATCATGTGCAAATGACTTAAGAATATTTAACCTGCCTTCCATCTCATCTCTCTTTTCTTTCGTAATCTGTCCGGCCATTACTCCTCTGACCCTTGTCTTCTCAAGATCTATGAAGTCACTCCCTTTTTCCACCACCCGTCGCATGATCTTGACATAAGTTTCCGCAATCTTCTGGTCAGACTGGCTCTTGATCTTGTCCCACTCATCCTCTGCTTCTCTGAGAAGACTCTTTCTCTCATTCAGGTTTTCTGTGGCAATAAACTTGTCAGCAATGCGGTCAAAGATTTCCAGGCAACCCTGCAGCCCAATATAGACCTCAGAGTGACGCCGGATGAACTTCTTCAACTCCTCGTCAGTGAAATCTCCATCAAAGTCAATTGGGTCCTCGTGTCCACTCAGAAACAGCTTCACCACTGGGAAATCGTCCTTCTTAACACCAAATCTCTCAGCTAGGTCCATATTTTCCATGTCTCCATAGTCTTTCACTCCCACCTCCGCTACCAGGAGATCTACTGAGCCTCTCCCTGCAGCAGACAGCTTGGTGTACTCCTCCTGCTTTTTGCCATAAGGGTAAGCGATGTCGAATTTGATTATGGCTGCTTTGAATTTTGGAACAATCTGTAAGAAATTGAAATGAGATAAAATATATATCTTTGCAGCCTCTAAACTGAGAGTAAATTTTTCTTTTTGTGTGTATAAAGAATACATAACAATAACACAAAAAATAAATTAAATTTTCAAACAGTAATATATATATATATATATATATATATATATATATATATATATATATATATGATCTTTCCTAGTGCATGGTATCAAAAATATATCAAATTACTTTTTAATATAACTAGTAAGCCTAAACAAAATTATTTCTATTATTTCTTATGGTATTAAACCTGCACATCTTGTTGAGTTTATAAAGATATATCCAAGACTTTGCACACCAGAACAGTCATTATAGACATAAATAATAATTATAATATAATAAATACATGATATACATAATATAACAATCTTTCTCTGAAAACAAATAATAACAATAATAATAAATCTTTAAAAATTAATAAATAAATGAATGACATTAACAACACACAAAAACATCCTAACAATAATAAATCTAGAGATACTGATAATAGCAATGAAAACGATATAATAGAGATAAATATCACGATAATAATAACAATATTAATAGTGAATAACAATAACACCAAAAATTATTCAACCACAAACACCAGTACAACTATAAACACACACACCAGAAAAAAATAAAAAATAAAAGAAAATAAAAAAAGAAAAAAAGAAAAAAATAAAAAAATAAAAATAAATAAAATAAATAAAAATAAATAAAGATAAATAAAAACAAATAAAAATAAATAAAAATATATAAATAAATAAAAATAAATAAAAATAAATAAATAAATTGATAAATTGATAAATTGATAATAGATAAATAGATAAATAGATAAAAGGTAAATAGATAAATAGATAAATCGATAGATAAATAAATAAATAAAAATACCAACCTTATCAAAGGTCCACGAATCCAGGGGCGTGCATCCCTTAGCATTAATAGCCCCCGTCGTCTCAGCCACGAAAACGAGCCCCAAAAACGCCACGAGCTTGTGCATCGTCTTATATCTCCCTTAACAAAGCTCACAGAGAAAAAAAAAGTCTAATTCCTCTCTTCGAATAACCGTAATATCTCTCTGAAGTGGAGGGGGAAAAAAATATTTTCTTCTTCACCACCCCTTCCAGGAGCTCGTTTCTCGCACGTCCTTTGCCTCCGACGTCTCGCTCGTTATTGGAATCCGGAATGCGAGATCGGCGTTCGCGTAAGGGCGTTCGGCCGAGGTAAACAAATCCTGGCCAATCAGGAGCGTCCAAATGGCGGCGTTTTTCTAACTCCGCTTGAAGGTGAATTGTCGGATATGGAGGTTTGTATTTTTAGGATTCGAGTTTTTTATTATTATTCATTTATTTGTTGTTGGTTCGTGATTGTGGTTGTCACTTTTGCTTAAAATCTGTAGGGTTGTTGTTATAGTTATTTTTGTTAGGTTTAGATAATACCTGGTATTATTGTTATTGTTAGTTTTAGTATTGTTGTTAGTCATTTATCATTCATTCTTTTTTATCATGATAGGAGTAATACTGATAATGATAATAGGAATAATAGTAGTAATATTAACAATATTGTTATAACTATTACTATTATTTTTGTTACTATTATTATTATTATGTTTATTGTTTTTGTCCTTATTACTACTGTTATCATCATCATCATCATCATCATCATCATCATCATTATTATTATTATTATTATTATTATTATTATTATTATTATTGTTATTATTATTATTATTATATTATTATTACTACTACTACTACTACTATACTACTACTACTACTACTACTACTACTACTACTACTACTACTACTACTACTACTACTACTACTACTGCTATTATCATGTTTATCATTTTTATCTTTATTACTACTATTATAAGCACTGTTTTTATTTTCATTAGTATTTCTACTATTATTGTTATATTATTATCATCATCATTATTATTATTATTATTATTATATTAATTATTATTATTATTTTATTATTATTATTATTATTATTATTATTATTATTATTATAATTATTATTATTATTAAATTTTTATTATTATATTATATATTATTATTATTACTTATTTATTATTATTATTATTATTTATTATTAATTATTTATTATTATTATTATAATTATCTATTATTATTATTATTATTATATTATTATTATTATCATCTATTATTATTATTAATCATTATATATATTATATTAATACACTTCATTATTATTAATATCATTATTATTATATATATATATTAATTATATATATATATTATATAATTATTATTATTAATTATATATATATGTATATTACCATTATCATATTATATATTATATATATATGAATATATATTATATTATTTTATAATAAATTATACTTGCTACTTGTCGAAGGTATTACAGAATGTTTATATATCTAATCAAATCTTCATCTATCTACAGACTATCAGCTACTCACACTACTATAATAATTATCTATATATGCAATAAATATATAATATATTCTGTACTGTATTTATGTACATTATATCACACACACACATCCACACACACACTATCACACAACAACAACACACATACTAAACACACACATCACACAACTATATATATATATATATATATATATATATATATATATATATATAATAATAATATATATAAATATATAATATATATAACTATATATATATATATATATATATTATATATATATATATATATATATATATATATATTATATATGTAATATATATATATATATATATATATATATATATATATATATTTATACATATATACATATATACATATATATAAAGAAAGAGAGAGAGAGAGAGAGAGAGAGAGAGAGAGAGAAGAGAGAAAGAGAGAAAGAGAGAGAGAGAATAGACATTAATAACCACAGACTGAAAGACAGATAGACGGGGTCATAAACGTAATGAGCCAGACGATTACCTGCAGCCAATTAGTCATCAATTAGAGGCAACAGCTCTACCTCAAGCTGAGACGATCAAGTGTCATTATCTTAATAATAATGAAAAAAAAGCGATCTTGTTACATGCCAAAATACAGGATATTTGTTAGCCACCAAGTAACGTACACAGATGCAAAAGGACAGGGGTCGGCAATCTTACGAACACAGTGTGCCAGTATATAATTAATGTTATTAATACTATTATTATTATTTACTACTTTGCGGGCCAAGTGTTAATTATTCAGCACCATATAGATTATGGAGATTGAATAGTGACCACGGGTGTCTTTTCAGCTTTTTTTTTTTTTTTCTTCTTTTTTTTTGAAGAGGCAAAGTTAGCGACCGAGGTGAGAATAATCAGTTTCTGCCCCCCCCTTTCTCTCTCTCTCTCTCTCTCTCTCTCTCTCTCTCTCTCTCTCTCTCTCTCTCTCTCTCTCTCTCTCTCTCTCTCTCTCTCTCTCTCTCTTCTTCTTCTTCTTCTTCTTCTAGTTTTAATCTACGACCAGAGCTATAAGGGTGTAATTTAGACAAAAAATCGTGGGAGTTTGTCCCTTGGTGTCGGGGGGAGGGGGCAAGGTGTCGGGGGGAGGGGGCAATCAGAGTCTTGGGGGCGCTTTCCCTACCCCCCCCCCCCTTCAAATGACGCCCCTGATAGTGACTATTGCAATTAAAGTAAAATGTAATTCATCAAACATGTATAATACAAATGTAACATTTTTGTAGCATTTAGTATTCTAGTACATATATATATATATATATATATATATATATATATATATATATATATATATATATATATTTATATTTATTTTTTTTTATTTTTTTCTATGCTCACCCTATTAATGCGATCCTTGCCTTCGCTTCCTTTTGGCCAAAGTTGAAATCTCGGCTAAATATCTGGACAACTTGAGCTTCCCACAACCCTCAGAGTGATCCGCTGTATTCTTGCTGCAATGGGGGTTTCGCGTGTGAAAACATCTCCTCACATTGATATGGAGATCCAAAGGCTGATAGCAGTGTAGAAGCTACTTTCTACAAATGAATTTATCAGGCAGTGATATCCAGGAACTTAATTTGGAGGCTGCAGGATCTCTCTCTCTCTCTCTCTCTCTCTCTCTCTCTCTCTCTCTCTCTCTCTCTCTCTCTCTCTCTCTCTCTCTCTCTTCCATTATTTTGTTTGACTTTTTTCTTTGTTCCTGCACTCTGCATGCCAAACCTGGCACGCGTGCCATAGGTTGCCGACCCCCGCACTAGGGATTGCTTGCACACGCGCACACACACACACAAACAGTAGCACAAAAGCCTTTAACGATACATTCATGTATCTATATTCTGCAGCTCAAAGATGACAATATCACTGATTATGCAACACTCTGCTTAACGAAAGAATAGTGCCATGCACTGTAATTCATTATATTCATAATGTTTATAATATTGAGATGACGACGTTTTTTTCTTGTTGTTGAACTCTTTTTTCATATCTTCTCAAGATGTGTGTCTCCCTTTCTCTTCTGCTCACTCTCTCCCTTTCTCTCTCTCTCTCTCTCTCTCTCTCTCTCTCTCTCTCTCTCTCTCTCTCTCTCTCTCTCTCTCTCTCTCTCTCTCTCTATTTATCTACCTATTTCTTTATTATCACCTTGAGAAGCCAAACGCAGGTGTCTCAGGGGAAGTCGCTGCCATGGTGCAATTGGTGGAGCGTTTGATTATGCGGGAACACCAATCACCCAAGGGAGGTACCGCCAAATAACCTCTCAATAATGTATTAAGAGATACTTAAGTACTGCAGTGGAATTAGTGGCTGTGGAAATCGTAATAGTATTATTAATAATGGTATTAATAATACGCATATATATACAACTATATATATATGCATCATATATACAGACATAAATTTATACACACACCTACACACACGCGCGCACGCACGCACACACACACACACCACACACACACACACACCCCACACACCACCACACACACCTACACACACACACACACACACACCACACACCACACACACACACCCACACACACACCACACACACACACAAACACACACACACACACATATACACGCGCACACACACACATGCTTAAGGAGATATATATATGTATAATCAGGGACAAACGCCAGAGATAGCATTCCAGTTAGAGGGAACTGCGAGCAAAGAAAAGGCCTTTACTTTGCTTACTTGATATTTCCTGACTACATATGATTGCTTGGGATGCCACGGATGATCAGTCCAATGATCATTCCGTCTCATGAAAAATGAAGGTATGATGTATATGACTGTGTTTATGTGTGTGTGTTCATGTGTGATGGTGGGTGTGGTAGTGCTGTGTTTGTGTGTGGGTGTGCTTGGGTGAGTCTGGTGTGTGTGTGTGTGTGTGTGTGACGTGTGTTGTGTGATGTGTGTGTGTGTGTGTGTGTGTCAGTTGTGTGTGCTGGTGTGTTGTGTGTGTGTGTGTGTGTGTGTGTGTGTTTGTCCGTGTGTGTGTGTGTGTGCTGTGTGTGTGTGTGTGTGTGCGTGTGTGTGTGTGTGTGTGTGTGTGTGTGTGTGTGTGTGTGTGTGTGTGTGTGTGTGTGTGTGTGCATGCGTGCTTGCATGCTTGCATGAAAACGCACCTCAATCTTCTCTGAGTTCCCCCACTTCCGTCATAACAGCTAAATAAATCAATAAATAACATGCAAATGCCAGCAGCTGACTCTTTCTTATTAAGAACAAAATCTCGATAAAACAAAGATCAGTACATCCGTCAGCAACGCTAGCCATTCAAAAGCTTAGCGTGTTAATATA
>NC_051387.1:58253333-58258333 GCF_015228065.2 Penaeus monodon
AAGTATGACATAAAACAGATGCAAATTGTCATTCAAAAAAGCAGTCCAGCCGTTTTTCTATATATTTTTTTCTTTATTCGTTTATTTCTCTTTATTCGTTTATTCCTTAATTCGACCCCAAACGCCACCTCCTCATTACTGTTACTGTTATTTATTTTTTACTATTCATTATCACTATTGTCATTATTACTATTATAATCAATATCATTGTTATTATTCCTATTGTTATTATTATTATTATTATTATTATTATTATTATCATTATTATTATTATTGTATTATTATTATTATTATTATTATTATTATTATTATTATTATTATTATTGTTATTATTGTTCCTATTATCATCACCATCATCATCATCATCATTGTCGCTGTTATAATTCATATTCGTATTAGTATTCGTATTAACATATTTCCCAATCTCATCTTCCGTCTTCTTTTGTGCGTGTGTGTGTGTTTTTTTTTATCAATAATGTCATCAGTCACGCCAGTCCATGTCCTGGATGTCTTGGTCTAAAGAGTCTGGAAATAGCAGTTTACTTTCACTTAAGTGCATAGCATTGTTTTCGTGCATACCCTATTTTAGAGAGAAGGAAGGGGGTGAGGAGAGGGAGAGAGAGAATGGGGAGAAGGAGAAGGAGGAGAGCGAGAGAGAAAAGAATGAGGAGAGAAAGAGGAAGGGAGAGAAGGAGAAGGAGAGGGAGAGAGAGAAAAGAATGAGGAAGAGAGAGAAAAGAATGAGGAGAGGGAGAGGGAGAGAGACAAGAGAGAGGAAAAGGAGAGAAAGAAAGGGAGGGAGAGGGAGAAGGAGAGAGCGAGATGAAAAAAAAGGAATCGATAAATAGATAGAGAGTGAAAAGACAGACAGGCAGATAGAAAGAACAAGTGAAAAAAGAAAAAGAGCAAGAACGAGAGACACAGAATTCCAAAACGAAATTACTTAACCCGTTAACAAATAACAACAAAAAAAATCAGTAAATAAAAAAAAGACAACAAAAAATGGAAGGAAACGGTGAAAATAATCGGAAACGAACAATTACAATAACAAATAACAAGATAAATAACACAAACTTAGCTAATACACGGACAAAAAATACCTTTGCTATTATTCGTGATAAATAGACCTTAATTCAATAACAGAATGAAATTAGGTGATGTTATTAGAGTGGAAACCCTGTGTGCTTAATAAGGGTTCTTTATATATATATATTAATATATATATTATGTATATATATATTATAATATTATATATTAATATATATATATATATATTATAATTATGGTCGATACGCGTCATGTATAAAGATTTGTTTATATGAATTGTAAAAAAATATATATATATATACATTTGAAGTGTTGTTGTTGTTGTTGTTGTTGTTGTAAATCAGGGTTTATTGTTCTCTTTTCTTTTGTTCTAGATGTTACAAATAAGTTATATTTTGTGTGTCATAGTTTAAATAGTTTTAGGTCAGTATCCTGCGTTACGTCTGTATGGAGAGGCGGATTTCACTCCTTTTGAGGTGGTGGCGCTGTGGCGGATAATTTCGTTCTTCCCTGTTGAAATCTCTTCTCCTATCTTCTGTTATTCTCTTCTTCTTCTTCTTCTTCTTCTTCTCTCTCCCTCTCTTCCTCTTCCTCTTTCTCTTCCTCTTTCTTCTTCCTCTTCCTCTTCCTCTTCCTCTTTCTTTTTCTTTTTCTTTTCTCTTTCTCTTTTCTCTTTCTCTTCTCTCTCTCTCGCTCTCTCTCTTTCTCTCTCTCTTCTCTCTCTCTCTCTCTCTCTCTCTCTCTCTCTCTCTCTCTCTCTCTCTCTCTCTCTCTCTCTCCTCTCTCTCTCTATATATATATATATATATATATATATATATATTATATATATATATATATATATATATATATATATATATATATATATATATATTATATATATATATATATATATATATATATATATATATATATATATATACCCATCTCATAATTATTATCAATACTAACTGATACAGTAACAACAACGATATCACTGAATATAATTATCATGAAAACAGAAAAAAAGGATATCTATAAAAAAAAAGGATGAAGGTTAATGAAAAAAGTGAAAAGAGGAAAAAAAAAAGAGTTCACACAAGCGCACGGTCAAGGAAAACCATCGAAGTTTAATTCCGTTTAAAAAAAAAAAAAATCTCGTAAAAAGAAAACTAGATCAAGAAAAAGGGACATATAAATCTCGGAATGTGTGTGACGCAACTGTCATTATCTCGCAAGAGTAATAAGAATTTAAAGAAAAAAGAACATGCAAATCCCAGAAGATAGATGACGTAATAATCGTAAGCCACGCCCCTTTGGCCTCGCTATGCTCTCTGCGGTTCTTCTGCTATGGGATATTTTCTTTTTTTCTTTCTTTTTTCTCTCTCTGTGTTTCAGTCTCTTTCGTTCACTCTATTTCTCATTCTCTTTCGCTCTCTGTTTCTGGTTGTTCTCTCTCTCTCTCTCTCTCTCTCTCTCTCTCTCTCTCTCTCTCTCTCTCTCTCTCTTTCTATCTGTCTATCTATCTATCTATCTCATTCTATTTATCAATCTATCTCTTTTTCATTCTCTGTCTGTCTGTCTCTGTCTCTTTCTCCCTCCCTCCTACCCTTCCTTCCTCCCTCTATCCTCCCTACACTCCCCCCCCCCCTTCTTCCTCTCTCGCCCACCCTCGGTAACTTCCTCTTCTACCCTCCCTCCCTCCCCCATCCTCCCTCCCTCCCTCCCTCCCCATCCTCCCTTTCTCCCTCCCCATCCTCCCTCCCTCCCTCCCCATCCTCCCTCCTCCCTCCCCATCCTCCCTCCCTCCTCCTCCCCTCCTCCCTCCCTCCCTCCCTCCCTTCCCCTTTCTCTCGCATTTTCTCTACGGGAGTGAAAATGGCCCACTATAATGGCTTATTGTTGATGTCGCAGACAACGCCCCCAACGGTAAGGGTTATTAACGAAATCGGTTTTTAATCACGATCAAATGGCACTAACTGGAGATTTCAGGGCGGGGATATCTATATATACGTATATGTGTGTATATATATATATATGTGTGTGTGTGTGTATATATATACACACTCGTTCGTGAATGTTTATTTTGCAGTTATTTTTTTAGGTTCTTTTGTTGGTGATGTTTTTTAAGAGAAAGGGGAGGAGCGAAAGAGAAAGTGTGTGACAGGGAGAGGGAGAAGGAAGGGGGAATAAGAGAGAGACAGACAGAGACAGATAGAGACAGACAGACAAAGACAGACAGACAGACAGAAAGACAGACTGACAGACAGACAGACAGACAGAAAGACAGAAAGAAAAAAGACAGAGACAAGAAGCAAAAACAATTACCCCCCCAAAAAAAAAGAGCATAGAACGAAAGAAATACGAAAACGGAGAGAAAGAGAGAGAAAGAGCGAAAGAGAAAGTGACAGCCTCACACCTGTCTCTTACACCTGCAGCCGTTGGAGGAAGAATGACCATGAAAGGAAACGGGAAAGGGGGGTGGGGGTAGGGGGGTGGCCGGTGAGAAAGAAAGAAAGAGAGGGTGGGGAGAGAGGTAGAAAGAAAGGGAGGAAGGGAGGGAGAGGGAGAGAGAGAGAGAGAGAGAGAGAGAGAGAGAGAGAGAGAGAGAGAGAGAGAGACTGAGACAGAGAGAGACAGACAGACAGACAGACAGACATAAGATAAAAAGAGAGAGAGAGAGAGAAACAGATAGACATAAGATAAAGAGAGAGATAGAGACAGATAGAGATATACACAGAAACATACAGAGAAAGTAACTAACCTACTAACACTAGCATTCACAATAACACACACACACATAGTAACACAAATACACATACATACGTACACACTAAACGCAAATACACATCACCGAGGAACAGAATTTCCCTCAGAAACTTTCTCCGCGACGCAACCAAAGTATTTTGCAGGAAAGAACATTTTAAAGCATCATATCATTCTACTGATAATATAAATAGTGAATATGTAACTACACGTTGCAGATAATTATGTACACATAATGAATATCTACTTATAGAAGGTAATTACGTACATATAATGGATATATACTTACACAGATGATGAAGGTTACGTTCACATAATAAATATTTCCTGACACATAATACATAAAGTGGATATTTCCTCACTCATAGAAGATAATTACATACATGTAGTGGATATTTACTCACGCATGGTGGGTATCTACTTACGCATAACTGATATCTGCTTACACATAATGGATAATTACGTACATAAAGCGGATATTTACTTACACATAGCATATATTTACTTGCACACAGTGGATTATCTACTTATGATGTATTATCTACTTACACATAATGGATTATCTACTTATGATGTATTATCTACTTACACATAATGGATTATCTACTTACACATATTGGATATTTACTTTATTTACCCATTTGCTCACAAAATGGATATTGATTCGGCATATAATCACGGTGGCAATAACAACCACTGGCCACTTTCTCTTTCCAGCTTGTTAATTTTCCTAATTCAACGGAAATGGGGGTACAGGTAGGAAGGTTGGGGGGTAAAGGATAGAAGGAAGAAGGAAGATGGAGGGAGGGAGGGAGGGAGAGGGAGGAAGGAGGAGGAGGAAGGGAGGGAGGAGGAAAGGGAAGGGAGACGGAGATTAAGGAGGGGGAGGGGTGAAGGGAGGAGGAGGAGGACACGGAGAGAGAGGAAGACGAGGAGACAGAGTAAGAAAGATTGAGAGATAGCAGGTGAAAGACGCAGAGGACACAGAGAGAAAGTAGGAGGAGGAGAAGGTGCAGGAGACAAAGGCAAGAGAGGAAAGAAAGGCAAGGAAAAAGGTTAGCATGGGATAATTAGCCAGGAGGATGATTACCCTTGTGACGTCATTTCAAGGATCTTTCATTAGAGTGAAATGACAGTTCGAGGTTGCGAAATTTGTGAAATAAATCTGTATACTTGGTGAAAGACGTGAGATAAATTCTTGAGACGTT
>NC_051387.1:58260833-58263333 GCF_015228065.2 Penaeus monodon
CTCTCTCTCTCTCTCTCTCTCTCTCTCTCTCTCTCTCTCCTCTCTCTCTCCCCCCCCCCCTCTCTCTCTCTCTCTCTCCCTCTCCCTCCCCCCCCTCTCTCTCTCTCTCTCTCTCTCTCTCCTTTTCTTTGTCAAGCGAAACGGGAGATGCCATTGTCTTCGTGAATCAAGGATGCGGATCCAGATTTAGGCCATCGATTTTCCTTTTTGTCTCTGGAATTGCTTTATTCTGTTTCTTGTTCTCGTCTTTCGTCAAATAATTCCCGCAATATTCGATTGGATAGATTTTTCATATTGGTTATTTTCTCTCGTTCTTTGTTTTGTTTTGTTTGTTTGTTTGTTTTTTGTATGTGTGTATTATTATTGTTGGTAATTTCACCTTTTACTCTCTCTTACTTTCATACTTTCATACTCTCTCTCTCTATTTATCTATCTATCTATCTATCTATCAACCTATCCATCTTTTTCTCTCGACTCTCTCTCTCTCTCTCTCCCTCTCTCTCTCTCTCTCTCTCTCTCCCTCTCTCTCTCTCTCTCCCTCTCTCTCTCTCTCTCTCAGCACACTAATTTCATTTAAAAAATCAATCTAATAATTAATTAACAAAAAAAAGACCTAATTTCTACCTCTAAACATCTTTCTTTTTAATTAAACATCTTCCATTGCGCATTTCCTGTTTCTGCTGTCATGAGTTTGCATTTTTTTTTTTTATTTCTGAATGGATGCTACTTTCGCGAGGTCATATTTTCACGGTCGTTTCGCTCTCTTTAATATTGGCTGGGTTTAATTTCATCAATTATCTGTCGCGAATGAAAAAAAAAAATGGATTGTGTTTCTTCTGTTGTTGTTCTTCATATGATTGTTATTGTTTGTTATAGTTTGGTTGTTCTTATCGGTGCTATAGCTATTTTAGAGACGTTTTAGAAAAATGATTAAATGACTATTATTGCCCTGAATTTTTTTTTTCTCTTTTTTACCATACAGTAAAGCAATTGAGTATTTTCGAGTCTCAAAATATCCACCATGTTAGTATTAGTCATACTAAATGCAATAAGCTTATTCACAACACAACCAAAAATTACCCAAGCATAACCACGTAAAATATATTGAATAAAGCAACTACATCTACAACCATGTAAAATATATCCATTAAAACAAACACACAATAAAAAAAAAAACACACAAGATGTATTTCACAAAAAACAACCACACCCACCAAAATACAACCGCGCAAAGAATATGCACTAAAACACCCATATCCAAGTTTCTCTCTCTAACATGTCTCGAAATTTTCACCAGACTCCCACATTTACCTTTACGCTCGTAGGTCTTCCGCCTCCGCCATTTTGTTTCTGACCGGGAGTTCAGAGACCTTATCTTAAGCCTCACTTTCTCTCAGGGTCGCCATGAGGTTGTCTCTGCCTACTTCTCTTCTTGTTCCTCTCTTCTCTTTATCTCTGTTTTTTTATGTTAATTTTCTTTTCTTCTTAATTGTTTTTATTTTCTTTCTCAGGGTCTTTCTTCCGCTTCGTTTTTTTTTTCTCTCTCTCTTTTCTATGCCTCACTTTTCTCAGGGTCGTCATGAGGCTGTCTCTTCTTACGTATTTTCTTTTCGTGTTTGTTCTTATCTCTTTGATTTTGATTCTCTTCTTCTTTATTTTATACGTCATATTTTTATCTCACGGTATTTCTTCCATTTTTTTTTTCTTTTCGTTTTTTTCATCTATGCCTCACTTTCTCCCAGAGTTGCCATGGCGTAAGCGTCTCCTTCTCTTTCTCTTTCTTCCTTCTTCTGGTTCTCTCTTTTTTCTTCTTCTTCTTCTTCATCATTCTCCATCTTTCACAATGGTTCGTCCAGTGTCAAGTGACCGAAGTTCACAGAGACGCCTCACTTTCTCTTGCCCTTTGGTGGGAGGCGCGTGGGATTTTTGGCGGGAGATTCAAAAGGGGTGAAATTTGGATACTTTTCTGAGGGTGATTTAAATGGGGTGAATTTTATTTATTATATGTTTTTTTTTTCTTTCTTTTCCTTCTTTCTTTCTTTCATTCTTGTAATTATGTTTTTTTTTTTTTTTTTTTTTTTTTTTTTTTTTTTTTTTTTTTGAGGGGGGGAGGTACGAGATTCCAGCTTTTGCATGTTCAAAATTGGGAAATGTTTTTTAATGTTAAATATTTACGTTTAATTCGTAGGAGCTTCGTTTTTGCACGTTCAAAGGAATAAAAATTTGTTTGTCAGATCTTTGCATATTTGTCTACTGATTTTCCTTCCTTATTTTCATTTTTATCTTTGTTTTTCTTCATTTCTAGGTTAATTAAGTGTTTGTTTCACTTAATTAGTCGGGATTATAACTTTCTTGCTGTTGTTAATAAAGTAAACAAATAAACAAATAAATAAATAAATAATTGACTATACAGAAAAATGTTAAAAAAAGCACTTTCTTTCCTCAACTTTCCTCCTCCCAAAAAAAACGTACGTTTTTTACATAGAATAAACAGGAACTT
>NC_051387.1:58273333-58278333 GCF_015228065.2 Penaeus monodon
AGACAGAGGGCTCAAAGCATAACCTCGTGCTGGAATAGATCATGGAATATCTAAAAAAAAAAAAATAAAAAAAAACAGGTTCAGAAATTCCATGAGCGGGGTGTGTGTGCGAGCAGAGACTCATTTAGGTGACGTGTTACTGACTTCCGTGAGTCTTGGCATGCACGGCTCTCCGACAGGCAACTGGAGTAATGCTCCGTTTGCTAAAGCCTCCCTACGAGTCACTGAAATTAACTAGCTGAATGAGGTGTCTGTCTGTCTGTCTGTCTGTTTCTATCTATCTATCTATCTATCTTTCTATCTATCTCTGTCTCTGTCTACCTCTAACCCCCCCTCTCTCTCTCTCTCTCTTCTCTCTCTCTCTCTCTCTCTCTCTCTCTCTCTCTCTCTCTCTCTCTCTCTCTCTCTCTCTCTCTCTTTCTATCTTCAAAGAAGTCCAGACACGAAACATAACTGTAAGCATAAGGTTTATAGACATATTAATGACGTGTTTTTAACAGGATATCTTACAAAGGCTAGTGAGCCGTGATTTGTAAGATACCAAAATCTACTAATCAATTTTACTAGTTTAGCAGTATATTAAAAGAGCTAATTGTTTAAGAAATACTAAGTACATAACAGTGAACAAATTATGCTTCCTAAATTACAAAATATCCCAACATAAAGAAAATAAAAATATGTGCAAAAAAAGTACACAAAACCACCACATGCAAAAAGATAATAAAAATTACAAAGAAATAAAAATATGATAGCAAATTAAAAACAGAAAACAATGAGACATTAAATATAAAGATACAAACAAATGAAAATAAAGATATAGAATGATAGGACGTTAAATAAATGGGGGGGAGGTCATTATAAAAAAAAAAAAAAAAAAAACATTGAGTCGTTAAACCCTGCATTTTTCATTAATCGGGGTCATAGTAAAAAATAAATAAAACAATGAGACGTTAAATAATGCATTTTTCATTGATGGGGGTCACAGTTAAAAAAAAAATGAAAAGCAATGAGACGTTTAAATAATGCTTTTTCATCTCCCTTTCCTCTTCTTCCATCAGAGCTCTAGAGAACGTAGACGATTTATTACGCTCGACGATTCCTTCTCTGGACCGATTCCAGTGCCTCGAGAGGGTCATGTGCTCAATGGCCTCTGCGACCAACACCTTCTCGCCGTGAGTTTATTTGCCTTTTGCTGCTTGGAATTTTCTTTTTTCTTGTTGTATTTTGTTGGGTTGGGTTTCTTTTTCTTTCTTTCTTTCGTTCTTTGGTGGAGGTGTGTTTGTTCCTTTGTTTTGTTTGTAAGGATTGTCTCGTCTGTAATTTTTGTCTGTCTCTCGCTTTTCTCTTATTTTCTGTCTGTTATTGGTATAGCCCAGGCGCCGATAGAGTATATATCCTTAAAAACTCCCCCTTTTTCCTTTCCCCTTTTCTAGCGAGTCACTGCTAAACCCCGGTGTCCAGTCGACTCTCGAGCAGACCTTCCAGCAAGGACTCATCCAAGATCCTTCGCTAGTTCAGCAAGGTTTCCCCCAGGGTCTCCCCCAGGGTTTCCCCCAGCAGACAGGGTTCCCCCAGCAGCAGGTGCTTCAGCAGGGCTTTCCCCCAACAGCAGGTATTCGCCCAAGGCTTCCCCACACAGCAGGCCTTTCCGCAACAGCCTGCTTTTCAACAAACCCTTCCCCCAGCAGGGATTTGGACCTCCTCCTGCTGGCAGCTTTAATCCTCAGTTCCAGCCGCCGCCTTCGCAGGTGTGTGTGTGTGTGTGTGTGTGTGTGTGTGTGTGTGTGTGTGTGTGTGTGTGTGTGTGTGTGTGTGTGTGTGTGTGTGTGTGTGTGTGTGTGTGTGTGTGTGTGTGTGTGTGTGTGTGTGTGTCTGCGTGTCTGTAGTATAGTGTTGACCAAGTGTGAGTGCTTAATGTAGAGTCCTGACCAACAAGATATTTCACACTGAATAACAAGAAATTCTTTCCTAGTTCGCCCAAACTGGCTTCCAGCAGTTTGCTCCCTTCGCTGGAGCCGCCTTCAGGGAAAACCAGGATGGACAGCCTGTGGAGAGGCAAGGCACACGTCCCCAGGGCATCAGACGTCGGCCCATCAGGAGGAGACAGAGAAATGGGTTCCTAAACTTCCTTAGTAATCTCGGACTGGACTTCGGCAAGAGGAAGAAGCGAGACCTCTTCAGCGACATTGTCAGTGGTTTTACTGGAGACAGGTTTATGGGGTAGGTTTCTTTCTTTCATTTTTTTCTTTTCTTTTTCTAACACTGACTGGCTTTCTATACATTTGTTTCTCTTTTTACAACACCTCTCATAAACTAGATATTACATATGCATAGGAAGTTTCCATGATCAATTTTCTTGGTAGCTGTATGGGCTCTTTCCCCTTCAAATTTAAGAAACAAAGGCACATTTCTCACCTCCTTTTTCACAGGCTGTTGGACCGAATGATGGAATCCTACTCATTCCATCCCTACACCCACGCAGCCTACATGGGATACACAGGAAACGAGTGTAACAGACTGTACCCCTCCTGCCCCTCGTCCGCTGAAGAGATGATTGACGTTTTCAACAACCTCCATCGTCACTATCCCAACGGAATTCCCTTCAAGGATAAGATGCCGTGGCCTCTTAACGTTCTTCTTCCTTGAATAAGATCATCAAGGCGGTGAACATGTGGAGACGTAAATGTTTATTTTGAATTGATGCCATTATTCTTTTTGTTGATTGTTCTTTCATTTGTAATGTATTTCTAGTATTATTCTATTTCTCTCTTTATTAAAGTTTTGGTTCTGAAGACATGATTCGGGTACATGTGGTTCAGAGAAACTTTACTGCCAAGAATGTTGGTTAAGTTAAACAAATTGATGTTATTAGTTAGTATAGTATAAAGTACTTTTAAATACTGGTGGGAAGTAATAACCATCTTTTCTTAAAAAAAAAAACAGGAGGGAAAAAAGTGTTCTGTCTCACGTTGTTGGCGCACTTATAATCTGTGCACTTTTTAATAAACCAACATAAAGGGACTGTTTTTAGAAAGACAGTGTGAGCATGTTCACAATGATTTTATAGTCACAGGACAAGATGGGTCACTGACATTTTTGTTTTACACTAATTCTGACGACAGTTTATAAAATCAAATGTGGCAATGTCAGCTTGTATTGTAAAATTATTCGCTCTCATTCATACCAGTTTTGCAACTATGAAATTAACTTTCCTCGTCATTTTGGTATTATTTGTGTTTCTGACAAGTTAGGCCCAGATGGATATTCGTACCACCTGCTTTGTTTCTATGTATTTATATCACTATTTATCTATTCTGTTATTTTCTGTCAGAAGCTGGTCTTCTGTTTAGAAATAAATATTTACAAATGACTATATCTTTTATTCTAAATTGTCAAGTTATGTATAACTCTAGAATCCCAAGAATAAAACAATGCATATAGCATTTTCAAAATTGAATATAAAAAAAATCTCCACAATTATATTACATACGACATAATCATAACACACCTGAGTACATATAATTAAAATTCTAGGTGTAAGTTTTCCAGTCTTTTGAATGGATGGCTTAACCCAATCACTACAGATTTATGTACTGTCCCTGTAGTTTCTTGTGAATTTTACTACATATATTTGGCTCCACATGTGCTCAGCCAACAGGGGGTCTATCAAAAGCAACCACTTCTGATTCCCCCATTCCTTGAAATTGCGGGAAAACATGTTTCTTTCTAAAACTATTGATATCAATACTGTCATTCTTATTGATATTATGGTTACGAAACTGATATTAAAATCTTGGTAACATTAAAGACAATGAAATAATAGAAAAGAAACTTTTAAAAAATCAAGGAAAAGGGTAGGACTAATAACTGACTCCTTGGTGACTAAACAACAATAGACCCATAAATGAACTTATATTACAGTGGGCATGGCATGTATTCTTGCCACCTGTGCCCACAGGGTTAGAACAGCTACCAAAAGGACAACAAAACAACAGCAGGAAGTTATTATTTAATTTGGAGAAAAAAATGCCAGAGCAGAAGACTCTTTGTCACCCATTCTTTATTTTGTTTGAAACAACACGGCTTTTAGGGATTTTTGTTTCCTCACGGACGGGTTGAAGCTGATCACACAACACCCACAAACTATTTTTTTGAGGGGGGAAAATGTACATTTATACAAGTGATATTATCCCTTATAAAAATACTTCATAATGCTTAAGAATAATCTAAAATCAATAAGAAAGAACAAAAGTGTTAAATTTTCATCATTTATTAACATCTTACGGGGACTGGATGAGTACGAGGCTGGTGGATGCTAGCGTAACGTCGCGAGACCTGTCCGCGAGGAGTGAAAATAAGTCCTATACAAGATAACCACAATGAAAAATAGAAACGAACTGGGACACCAAAAAAAACACACAACAAAACCGGGAACCAATGACTAAAAACTTTGACATAAACTAAGTAAACAGAGGAAGATGAAGGCTCTCTTCTAAGCTCTTTAAGATCTCTTTAATTTACCCACACAATAGATTTCTCAGAATGGCACGTGGGATTCATGGAGATAGAAGAAACATCTTCAGACCACCATATCCCATAGTTTATGGTCCTTAGCATATACACTAGACTTTTTCAAACATTAAGTATATATGTACATACAGTCTTTTTTTTTTAAGATTCTATGAGGAAGGTAAAAGTGTTGAAGATCACTTTATGAAAGACTTGGGACATTAATAGTTATCTTTTTACTTTTCTTTTTCAACTGTTTCCATTTCCCATCCGTGTTATTTTCAATACCAAGTTATGGCCTTAATTATTCTTTATTCAGATTAACACCACTGTCTCTTCACCGGTTTTCAAAAACACAAATGTCAAGTCAACCCAAATTAGCATGTTATATTCAAATTTTACAGAAGAATTATCTCTCCATTTGATTATCCTATCTTGAAATAACAAGTAATCATTTTCTTCATCAAAGGTATACAGAGAATTACTGTGTC
>NC_051387.1:58290833-58293447 GCF_015228065.2 Penaeus monodon
GAACTGACGCAAGGTAAGCAGATCTCCGAATGAAAGCAACGTGAAGCTCTTGTGAGATCTGCCTGCACACAAGATCTTTATCATCACCCACCTTCCTTGCACCTCTTCTGCTCTCTTTGCTTTTATTCAATACTTTCCCTTTATTCTCTCTCTCTCTCTCTCTCTCTGTGCTCCTCTCCCCTCTATCTGTGCTCCTCTCCCCTCTCTCTGTGCTCCTCTCCCCTCTCTCTGTTTCCTTCTCTCTCTCTTCCTCTCCCCCTCTCTCTCTTCCTCTCCCTACCTTTCTTCCCCTCCCTATCTCTCCTCTCCCTCATCCTCTTCCTCATTCCATTCTTCATGTAAAAATAATGAAGAAGAAGAAGAAGAAACAAAAAGAAGAAAAATCTTAAAACTGAGCTTCCTCCCACCCATTCTTCCCTTCCCCCAACCAGCACACGTGCACTTAGGTGTGTACCTTCCACCTTGCTTTTACACTCTCACTCTCTCTCTTTCTCTCCTTAGCCGTCTCCTGCTGTGTAAACACCACGGATAAAAGGGGCTTCTTACAAAGGATGCCTTTTCCCTGTGTCTAATCCTAACACCCGAAACCCGACACCCAACACACTCCTTACATCTCCACCTCCTCTGCCCCTCTCCCCTCCCGACCCCCATATCCAACGCAGTCTCGGGTTTGCTGCTGGTTTCAATGAGCTGCAGTTATGAGGAAGTAAGAGGGGGAAGGAGGAGGAAACACAGAGAAGGAAAAGAGAGAAATGGAGAGAGGAGATGAGAGAGAAAGGAGAGAAAGGAGAGAAAGGAGAGAAAGAGAGAGAGAGAGAGAGAGAGAGAGAGAGAGAGAGAGAGAGAGAGAGAGTGAGAGAGAGAGAGAGTGAGAGTGAGAGTGAGTGAGAGTGAGAGAAAAGAAAGAAAGAAAAAAAGAAAGTGGAGAGAGAGAAAGATAAGAGAGAGGAGGGAGAGAAAGGAAAGAGGGATATAGAGAAAGGAGACAGGGAGAGAGAGAGAAGAGAGAGAGAGAGAGAGAGAGACAGAGACAGAGACAGAGACAGAGACAGAGAGAAGAGAGAGAGAGAGAGAGAGAGAGAAGAGGAGAGAGGAGAGAGAGAGACAGAGAGATGAGAGAAAGAGAGAGAGAGAGAGAGAGAGAGAGAGAGAGAGAGAGAGAGAGAGACATAAAGGAAAAAAAGAAAGAAAGAGAAAGAGCATGAGAAAAAGAAAATAAGGGAAAGGAAGAGAAACAGGGATAGAAAAACAACATAAGGACAAAGAGACACAGGAAAAAACCAACACGGGGAGAAAGAACACGAGAAAGAGAGGAAGACAGAGAAACAAAGAATAAAGAGAAGCAAGAATGGAAGAACGAGAATCAGAGAGAATCCTGATTATCCTTCTCAGACTTTCTACACAATCCTTAATCCTGCACAACCTTATACAACATGGCTTACCAGATCAATAAATCTTCAGAGAAAAAATGGAAAAGAAAAGAAAAACAAAATCCCTTCCTGATAAAAAGATAAGTACACACACACACACACACACACACACACACACACACACACACACACACACACACACACACACACACACACACACACACACACACACATATATATAATCTCACTTTTAATGAAAAGACTAAAAATAATGAACATCTATTTCACAGCTGAGATATATATATATTTTTTTGTTCTTCTTGCTTTTCTAGTACATAAGGAAGGCTTTCTACACGATGAAAAGGTTACATTATGAAGTACAAACAGGTAAACACAAGGCTCTAGCCTCCCATTCTCTTTTTATTCTCTCTCTGTCCATCTACTGGTGTCTGTCTGTCTGTTTGTTTGTTTGGATCCTTCTCTCTTAACTCCTTTCTCTCTCTCTCTCGCTCTCCCCTACTATCTCTCTCTCCCCTTCTATCTCTCTCTCCCCTACTAACTCACTCTCACTCTCACTCTCCATATCTCTCTCTCTCTCTCTCCCATCCCCCTCTACCTATCTTTTCTCCCTCTCCTCCCCTTTCATCCCTCCCCCTCCCTCCCCCCCAACACCTATACCTATGGGATTATCTTTCTTTACACGCCGCCTCGCTCTCGCTCTCGCATCTACTCCAATCCATCTAGTCTAAAGCTTTTTTTCTCTCCCTCTTTTCCCCCTTCGGTTAAGAGTTTCATTCAAGAGGGAATTGAATGTGTACTCGGACCGACAAGCTCTCTCTCTCTCTCTCTCTCTCTCTCTCTCCCTCGCTTTCCTCCATTAACTCGCCTTTTTTCTACGAGCGGCCGATGTGTACATAAGTAATGAGGTACTCGGGGATCATAGGTAGGGTCGTGTAGTGTATAGTGTGTAGTGTGTAGAGTGAGTGAGTAGAGTGAGTGAGTGAGTGAGTGAGTGAGTGAGTGAGTGAGTGAGTGAGTGAGTGAGTGAGTGAGTGAGTGAGTGAGTGAGTGAGTGAGTGAGTGAGTGAGTGAGTGAGTGAGTGAGTGAGTGAGTGAGTGAGTGAGTGTGAGTGAGTGAGTGAGCGAGTGGGCGAGTGTGTGTATTTACGTGCGTGGTGTGCGCCGTCGTTCGCTAGCGTGTATAGATGCAAGGAAAGCCTAAAATAAATTTTTAATTTTAACCA
>NC_051387.1:58293547-58304323 GCF_015228065.2 Penaeus monodon
GTATTACTTTTACCTTCATAATAAATATTAGTATCAAATGTACTGATATCCTCACCTCCTTCTTTGACTAAATAAATTCCTAAACGAAATATAAAAGAGCTAATCAAATCAACACAGACGATAAAATAAAAATGAGGAATTGAAACTCAACACAAACAATCTTCATAAACAAAACTACTTTCGATTTCCCACCTTCCCCCTTAAAAAAAAAAAAAAAACGTACATATTAAAACACAAAACCCTTCCCCCCAAAAAAACACATAAAAGACATAATAAACCCCCCAAATACATGAAAAAAACTAAAAAAAAACAAAGTAAAAAAAACACGACAACATCATCACCTGCGAAATCCCAAGAACTTCATAGAAATTCTCCCCGACTTCCTCCACCAAATCGAAAAAGTTCCATCTCCTCCGAGTCCCAGCAGTGTCCAGGCGGCGCCCAGACCACCACCACCAGTGCCAGCAGTGCCAGGAGCCGTGCCATTTCTCTCTTCTCTCTCTCTCTCTCTTCCCTCCTTCCTCTCTCTCTCTCTCTCTCGCAAGGAACAGCTGACGGGAGACGAGGATCAGCTGGGGTTCGCCTCTGGTCCTCCGGGCTCGACGTCGCGCGGGGGATCGGAGGAGTGTTGTACGCTAGGTCGGGGGATTATCGTGCCGGGGAAAAAAGAGAGGGATTTGGGATTTATTTATTTAGGGGGGGGGGGGTGTTTAGTTTATTCTTGTCATTGTTTTAGGCTGTTAGAAAAAATTAATGTCTTTTTTTTCTTAAGAATCTCAGGGGAAATAGCGGAGTGTTGTACGCTACGTGGGGGGGGGGATATCGTGCCGGGGAAAAGAGGGATTTGGGATTTTTTTTTTTTTTAGGGGGATTTGTTTTGTTTATATTCTTGTCTTTGTTTTAGGGATTGTAATTGGATGTAATCCTATTGTGCGATTTTTAAAATAAATATGTTTTTAAGAATCTCAGGGGAGGAGACGAAGTGGTGTACGTATTATTATTATTATCATTATTATTATCATTATCATTATTATTATTATTATTATTATTATTATTGTTTATTATTAATTCATTATTTAGTTATTATATTTTTTTATTTCATATTATTATTATTTTTGTTTTATCCTTGGATATATGTTTTATTTCAATTTTTTCTTTGTTTGATGATTCTTGTATCTGTTCTTGGAAATGTGTTTTTGAATAATTTATAAGGTGCTGTATGATTTTTAATTTTTTTTGAGCATATATTCCAGGGTTTTTTCATTTCATTCTGTTCTTCTCTTCCATTTCTTTCCATTTATGTTTATTTGGTTTTTATTTGGGAATTTTTAATTCTATCTTTATTGTGATTTTATCTTAGGGATTTTCGTTTTTATTTTTGTTTTGTCTTTATTCTGGAAATTAAAAAAAATCTTAATCTAATTCTGTCTTAATTCTAGGGATTTTTATTGCTTTATCAATTCTGTCTTTTTAGTGATTTTGTTTAACTGTCTTTTAATTTAAGGACAAAAAAAAGTTTTAATCGATCTGTACTTTTTGTAATTTTAGTTTAATGAATTCCATCTTTATTTTAGGGTATTTTTACACTTAATTTTATTTCATACCATTGTATGTTGTTTTTGGAAAGGTATATGAGTATAAGAGAGAATAAAATAATCAAAATAAACAAAGAGACACAAAAAACAAAGGAGGAAAGAAAAAAAAGTCAAAGAAAATACAGACAAGAAGAAAACAGAAAGAAGAAAAGAAGAAGAAGAAGAAGAAGAAGAAGAAGAAGAAACAACCGGAAAACAAAAACTTGGAGTTTTCTAGAAATTTAGAACACACTAGAGAGATTCCAGCCCTCATGTTCAAGGTTGCTTCTCCGGTCTCTGTTCTCTAAATTACTGAAAAATTGACGTTTCTATGACCTGCTAAATAAATTCCAGCAGATCATTGGCTGAACTGACTGACAGATTATCAATGGAAAATGCCTCAGTCTGTTTTTAGAAGTAGGAGTGTGACTTCTGTTCGTACCATGACTTGCATTCTGAGAACAAAACTAATACCCCTCTTTGACGTAGAGAGTCCCCCTAGAGGTGGTACCTATAACTGGAATCTTTCTACCAAGTGCAGAAGCTGCTGAGGCAACTGCCATAACAATTTTCCATTTGCATTTAGATTACCTGGACAGAAGAAGATAGTTGCTACGTTGTATAGTCTTGGCAGATCTATATATACTACCTTCACCAGCATACCCGAAATGATACAGTATACTCGCATCTTAATGTAATATGTCTATAACCCCTTCCATCAGGTCCCTCATGAAAGGTCCTTAGCTCAGTGTCCTTTTCAAGAACCCGGTAGATTCTCTCTCTCGTAGCCTTATACAGTTTGAGTTACGCGGTGCTTTTAGAGGATGCAACTCCTATAATTTAAACAGAAACCCTAATAGAGTCATCACATCAGTGGCATGCCAGGATATGCTCATTTGGGCAGCTACTGAGGTCGAGGAGCCTTTTGAGTTTGAATCGCAGACTTATCTTGAGCAGGTTCGATTATATTGCATGTACTTAAAGCGGAACTGAACCTTTTTTTTTATATTGCTGGTGCACTCTGCATAACATCTGACTTTATTCCTGTCATATCACCTTACGCACACAGATGATCGCTGTCATCCGGTGACAATGTTTCAGCCAAACGGCATTACCATGGTTTCTATTTCACGCCAATAATTCTCTTTAACTTGTACATCAGAGACATCAAGCACCATGATACTCCGCCATTCGCTTTTACTATAAGAGGCTTTTATAGTAGACGTTTACATATTTACTGGTCTACCAAAATAAGGACTCATTCTGATTCATTTTCCTCTCATTCTGTAATATATCCAAACTGACATGAGGTAAAGTTGCAGAGGGTTGGGCCAAAGTGTTCCCCATGTCGCCAGGGAAACGGGAAATCTATCTTGATTTTGTAATATATACACGAAGTAATAATCGTTCCTTACCTTTTATCCTCAAACCCTCCAATCAGGGATTCCAACAAGGTTAAAGCTGTACATATCTTGAGAAAGTTTAAGTACTCACTACCCAGTAGTAATATCAGACGAGGGACCTGTGCGATGCTGATGAGGTGATGCTTACTTGGCTACTGCTTTTCTCATCAGAAATACTACTTTGATATATTATTATTTTTTTTTTAATTTTCGGTATACGAGAATCTCGCATATATTCAAATATGCAAGAACTATCCTGTTTTTCATCTTCCCTCTGTGGGAATGCAAATATATGAGTCTACCCAAGAAATAAAAGAAAATTTTTTCAAAGATCAAGAGAAGGGGTGTCTTACTCGTTGACGTAGACTAAATTTTTTTGGGTTTGGATTTTTTGTGGTCTGACTGTGTCATAAAATTCTTTTGAGATAATTTGATTTTACACAAAAACTAATTTATCCTTCGGTATACCTTTTATAGTGTCTATAAACACGTTTTAACATAAAAATTTATGAGAATGGCGTCGTTTAAAAAGTTTTCATATAGCCCCCATTGTAAAATTGTCAGAAAAGCTATGATTCACATTTTTTTTGTTTTTGCCAATAAGGGGTTGGTACACTTTTCTCTATATTTGTTGTTAATACCAAAAAATATATTTGTATATATACACATATATATTGCTACGCCAGTGGTCTTTTCTCTTGCAAAACATGTGAAAAGAAGGGACCGGGCAAACAGACGCGGGGCTGGAGCGGAGGGGAAACCCAAGAGACGCAGTTGGGTGCTGCCCCTGTGAAACCTCGTTTCCCTTTTGTGACCTAAAATAAACCGGGTGTTGCCCTGTTAAAGCGGGTTTTGCTGGTTTCCCCCCGTATTGTGCCTATAGAAAAGTGTAGGGTAAATTTTTGTGTAAAAAAAGGAAAGACTGTCTTTTGGTTTACTTCGTGCCCTGCCCCCCCACGGGGCGTTTCCTCTCCTGGTGTTTGGCGCACGGCTGTGGTGTTGGGTCCCTCTTGGGCTGTTCGTGTTCACGACCCTGTATATAAACGCCGTCTCCCTAGCCTCCCTTTGTTTTTGGGGAGAGAGACGGGGGCGGCCGGCGTAAAAAAAATTTTGTCAGGATGGGTTTTTGTGATTTTTGATCAGGAAGGGCGCCGATTTATCATTTTTCTCCAAAGATGGGGCAGCCAGGGGAAGGGGAGCTAGACTGAGGCAGGCACGGGGAGGTAACCCGACCAGATGGCCCTGATCCTGCCATCGGGCCCGGTATGGGGGAGGAAATCCCCAAAAAGGGGCAGAAGACCCAGGCAAGAGGCACGCGAGCAGCCGCCCCATCTCGTCGAGATGCGGAAAAGGAAGGAAAGGGGAAAAACAGTTTGCAACTTTTTGGGTGCTACAGAGCAACTCGCATCTGTAAGATGGAAACTCAGCGTACCCGACAAGGCCTGCAACAGCGTGGAGTGAACGATGGGGGGTGCAGATCTGAAGGGCGAGGTTCAGGGCCTGGGGAGGGAATAAAAGGAGAAAGGGCGGCGTCACGAGGTAGTACGTTGCAAGCAGAGAAGGCAGACGGGTTCGGGCAACAATCCCAGAGTGTCAGATTTATGGGGTCTGCCGGGGTCTGGGGCGGAAACCCCCCGGGCCCCTCGCAGGTCTTTTCGCAGCCAGTGGTCGCTGCAAAAGGCTGGGGACCCATGGGAAACCCGCCCCTTGGGTATGGGTGGCGGAAAACCGGGACCCGGGTCAACCCGCCCCCTTTGCCTCCCTCACCCCTTCCCCCCCCAGGTGTGTTAGTTCACGGCACGCGTTCTCCACCCTGCAGCCCCTCGGCCTCCAAATTCTGTGGGCGAAAGCCGTGAGTACGGGGGGAAGGTGGCCTGGGAGGCATATGTTGCCCAATTTAAAAATGCGGCATCTGCCCAGGGCGGGCCAGGAAGAGAAGCCCTGCAGCGGGTAAACGCTAAGGGGGCCCGCGGTGGAAGGTTGGGCTTTCCCGGCACCCAAAACAGGCCTTTTACACCAGCGGGCAGGGCTTTAAAAACCCGTTTCGGGCACCACACCAGGCCGAGGTTATGGGGCCCCCCCCCCCACTTGAAGAAGGGGGAATCGTGAGCGTGGTGAACGTCCCACGGCGCAGGATTGGGGGCGCTGGTAAGGAGGTCTCCCTGGGGTAAAGAGATGATCGTGGTTGGGCCCCCCGTGATTTTTTGTTACGCTTTCCCAACCAGACTGCAAATCTACGTCAAGCAGGCACCCCCTGAGGACCGCAGGTGGCGGGGGCGAGGGCCTTGGAGTTGAGGCCTTCCGAAGCAACAGTGGCCTAGCCAGCTTTTTCACCCCCGCCGTGACCTCCGGGCCGGAAGGCAAAAGTGGAGAAAAACATTGAGGAAGGTGACCCCGAGAACTTTCAAGGCTTTTTTGGGGGCTGCGAGAGGTAGGGCAAGACGTATCAGTGTCAGAGGGAGGGGAGAACACGTCCTCTCAACCGGCGGATTTTTCCCCTTCCAGCAGTGTTTGCAAGGACTGTGGAAAAGGTTGGGTCACCACCCAGCGCATTCCAAACAAAGGGAAGGGGTCAGGCGGAAAAGGGGGGAGAAGGGGGCCAAAACCCCCAGCCGTCTGGGTTTCCCCGGGCCCCCGACTTGGGTAAGCTGCCGTCGAACCAGCACGTGCAGGTGGAGGGCTAAATAGTGGGAAGCCTGCCGCCTGACAGGGGCCTGGGCTGGAAACCCCTATCGGCTGATTTTTTGGCCACAGGGCGATTCCCGGACGCCCACAGAGACTGTTGGTGTCACGGGGCATTGTGTGAGCTCAAGGGCCAGTGGGGGCCGTATTGGGTGGGCAGCCGTTTCAGCGGCTGCGGTGTATGTGGCCGATCGGACGGCACTGTTTGTGGGCCTTGACTACCTGACGCGGTAAGGCGTGTGTCGACCTTGGGGCGGAAGTGGTGGGGTGCACGGTGAAGATGGCCCTTTTCCATGGTTGGTGTCGAGGTAGTTACGGTGAGCGCTCACCTTACCCCCAGGACAGAATCTAGAATCCGGGGTCGACTGTCAAGATGTGCGTGGAGGGAGAGGGCCCCGTGGAGCCCATTCAAACCCCCCAGCTGGCTGATGGCTAGCGGGGTTTGGCAGAGCCTTGTTGGAAACCCGGGGGGGGGTTTGTTTTTCGTGTGGTAAACTAAATTTTCCGATAAGCCCAGAAGGTGCCACTGGTGCAAAGCTGGGCACTTGTGAGGGTGGGATCCCAAAAAATCGTCGAGGAGCAAGGATTGGGTTTTTGGGGGGGGCCGTTGCCTGATTCCTCAAGACTTGGCCACGGAGCGCCGCTAACCTGGGGGAGGACAACATAGGGCAGAGTGTGGCTCATAACCCCCGTCGGAAGGGGGGCCTCTCGCCGAAGCTACAGAGCCCCCGGAAGGGGCCTACACGGGGATAGCGGCCCTCTTGATGTACCTTCGAATTGCAGGGGGGCAAAAAGAATCTGTTGTCCCGTGCCGGCTGTGGCGTTTTCAGGGGCCCGGAAGCTACTCCCGGGGCCATGGTGAAAAAGAAATGCGTTAGCCCCCGTACGGCGATGAGGGGTGGCAGACGCTACCGGATGAGGACAGCTTTTGACGGTGAGGGCGTGCAACGACTCAATGGGGACCATGATCTACCGCCGCCCCCCAAATCTCCGAGCGACCCCCACGGAGCGAAAAAGCCGCGCTGGTAAAAAAATTTTGTTTGTTCCGAGGATAATTTTTTTTAAATTTTTTGTAGTTTGTTTCAGGTTTAGATATGTCCCCGAGCAACGGGGCGTCTGTTTTTAGGGGGGGGTAGTGCTAGCCCGTGGGTCTTTGTTTTTCTTGCGAAAAGTGTTAACGAAGGGGCCTGGGCAAAAATGCGCAGCTTCTGGAGCGGAGAAGGAGGAACAACCCCGGAGGACGCAGTTGGGGGCGCTCCCGTGAAGACCTCGTGTTTGCCTTTTTACTGAGAAAACCCGGGGTTGCCCTGTTTAAGCGTATTTGCTTGTGATAGCTTTTCCCCCCCCGTATTTTGCCTATAGAAAAAGTGTACGGGTAAATAACTTTTGTAAATAAAGGAAAGACTGCATTTTTTGTTATTTTGGCCCTGCCTCGCCACTTTGGGTTTTCCTCTCCGGTGTTCTGGCGAAAGCTGGGTGTTTTGGGCCCCCTTTTGGGGCTGTTCAGTGTTCACGACCCTGTATATAACACCCGTCTGCCCAGCCCCTTGTGTTTGGTTGCAGAGAGCACGACCCCCGTTTAAAAATAGTAAAAATATATATATATATATAATAAAATATATATATATATATATAAATTATATAATATATGTATATATACACTATTAATTTTATATGTACATGTACAACCACACACAACACACAAAAACACCACAACACACACACACACACACACACACAACAACCCCACACACACAAACACACATATATATATATATTATATATAATTTATATATAATATATATATTATATATATATATATATACTATAATAAAAAAAAAAAAAAAATATATTTTAATATATATATATATATATATTTAATATTATAAATATATAATATATATATATTTTTATAAAATTTTATTAAAATTTACTGTATGAAAACCCACCCCAACACACAAAGATACAATTTTTTTATAAAAATTATTATTTTATTATAAATAAATTTATTAATTAAAAAATTCTGTTGAATTTCCCACCCCAACCCCACGTTTTTAAAATTTGCAAATTGAGGCTTTTCCCCTTTGATCCCGACGCTGTTATATTAGTTTTAGGAAAACAAGGATTTTTCCTATCAAACATTATTTCCTTGTGGTACCTTAAAAGATGAAAACGCTTCGTGAGTTAACCCTGGGGAAAAAAACCCGGTGCTGGTGTCCCGGTTCGTTGCTTTTGCGACGTCGTTCTGGCAACTCCGCGACGCCGCTGGGCCAAACTGCAGGTCGGGGCCTTTCCCTTTGTCTGTGCAAAACTGATTTTATAGGGAGGTTTTAGAAACACAACTTTGGATTTCTCCTTCGGCAGCCTGACATTATAAGCTGAAATATCACAAAATTGTACCTTCAAAAAAAAAAAAACTCTAGGGATTTCCATGCCAGATTTAAGTTCGGACGTGTCGACTGTACGATGTAGCAGACGGCCGGGCGACCTCACCTCGCTCCCCCCATACATCCTCCACTGCTTCAGTCATTCCCGGGCAGTGGGCGCCCCACTATTTATCCCGAAAAATACCTAGCTTAGAGAGTTCGTGTCCAACGCCCACGTGGTAAGTGGGGCTTGACACGGCCCCCCGTGCCGCTTTCCCTCAGCCATCGTCTCGTTGTTTCCTTACTGTGTGTACTCTTTATCAATAAGAGTAACCCATCATACAACTTAACTCCCCGCAAAGCCATATAACAGGGCTCATACCCTTTTACATCGACTCTCCTCCCCCTTAAGCAAACGGAGAGGGACGGAGCTGGTTTGCCCTGTGACTGTCGTGGAGGCGAAACCCATCCTTGTTAAAGAAAAAAACCCCGCACGGATCGTAGATCTTGAGTTTACTTTATTTTTTTTTGTGTGTTAATTATCTCCAGAACAAATTATAGAAGCCTATCAGAATAATTAATTAGGGGAGACATCTCAGTAAAAAATCCCCTTTTATTATACGGGGAGGGGCCAGCGTTAAGGGATTAGGTTGAGAAAAAAGAAACAAATTTTTAGTTAATTAAAGGTTTCTTTATTGACTTCACTTTTTTTAATTTTAACCTTTTTTAAAAAGTAACTTCATCTCTTCAAAAAAATTTGAAACTTTTGTGAATTTTCACACATAATCTTTGGGAATTTGCCTGGCCAAAAAATAAAATAAAAACTAGTCTAAAGATACGCCCTTTACTAACGTGTACTTGGAGCACCGGGGTATAATTAGGTGTTTCTCACCTTTCGGGCATTAGTGCTGCAGGGAGGCAGGAGGCACCCGAGATGACTGTCCTTATTTTTTTTGTGTTGTTTTTTTTCGGATTGTATTAGATCTGATATTGCGGCACACCTTGAAAAAGGGATTTGGGGTTTGAAAAATGTTTTAGTAAGTGGCGAGTTTTGCCCTCGATGGTAGACTTCGAGAAAAAGTGAACGATGGGCTGGTGCTCTTTTTTTTGCATAGTGGCTTCCATTTTCTTTTCCTTTCCTTAAAAAACGCAGTTCTCTTTTTTTTTAATTTTATAGAAAAATTTTATTTTTTTATTTTAATTTAAAAAATTATTTTTTTGTTTTTTACTTTTTTTGAAATTTTTTAAATTTTTTGTGACCTGTAAAGGAGTAAAAAAGGGTGACTTTGTGAACGACCTTAAAGGGAGCAAATTTAAAAATATTTCCCAAAAAAGCCTTTCTTAAAAACCTTCACACGTGGGGAAATTCCCCGGGTCTTCCCGCCCCGGTTATCTTTTCCATTTTTTGTGTTCGCTGGTTCTGTTTTACTCACACACACCCAACTTTTAAAATAAATTTCCCTCATTTTCCCAATATAATACACTTCAATTCTTCCCAAAATATACCCCGTTCCCGTACGTATTAAAGGGGGGTGGCAGTGGGGACGTTCTTTTTTACTTAGACACAATAAGGGAAATTTACCATGGTTTAAGGATCAGTAACTACAGATCCTCAGCTGCGTGATGATGGGCCGCTGCATGGGCAACAGTTTTTTTTCCTCACTTCTTTTCCCCAGGAATTGACCTACTTACGGGGTGGGTAGAGAACAATGCCATAGTCGACATCGACTGAAGGGGGCCTTCTATATATATAGGACACCTCAGACCCCCCCCCGGGTTAAACCCCGCCCAGGGGAAACAGGCCAGCCCTTTTTTACTTCCAATCCACAACTGCCCTTCCGCCCCCCGGTTTACTGGGTTTTTTCTTGGGGTCCCCAAATTATTTTTATCTCAACAAAAACCACAAAAAAACCCCCCCCAAACCCCCCCAAAAAAAAACACCACCATACCACCCCCCAGATCCCACCCAAACAAAAAAACCACAACACACACACCCACACACACACACACACACACACACCACACACACCACACCACACTCTTTCCCATCACCCCTCTCATAAACCATCGCCCCCCACTATAGCACCATGACTGAATGCCAACAACTCCAAAAACAATGCCCCCACCATACCCCAAACCCTAGCCCTCCGCTCACATAAACCAAAACCACACCCCATCAGATCAACTACCATTTTTTTAAATTTCCATACCAGACCCTAGTCATATCCACCATAAAAAAACCCTTTCCCATCCCGCCACCAACACCAAAAATTTTCATCACCCGTCACCATGCACCCTAACCCCCATAAAAACCATAACCCCTCCGCCCCTACCCCATTACCACCCTAAAACAACACCATCACCCCGTCACCTCCACCAACCACCAAAAACAAAACCAACACACCATCCCAAACCCCTCCCCCCCCTCTTCCCCCACCATCACCCCAAACCCTACAAACCCCCACCCCCAACCCCACCACACCACCACCCCACAAACCCCCCCAAAAACCCCACTACACCACCCCCCAACCCCAACCTACCCCACACCCCCCACACACCCCAAACCCACCATCCACCACCAAACAAAAAAACCCCCATAATAAAACCCACCTACCCCCTCCCCGGCAGCAAGGGGGAGGGGGGAAAGGGGGGGGGGGGGGAAAGGGGTTGGGTGCCCCAATGGGGTTTTTGTAGAGAAGGGGGGAGGTTTAGGGGGAAGGGTTTAATGGGATTTTTTGAAAAATTTGTTTT
>NC_051387.1:58304423-58322004 GCF_015228065.2 Penaeus monodon
GGGGGGGGGGTTCCCCCCCCCCCCCCCCCCCCCCCCCCCAAAAAAAAAAAAAAAAAAAGGGGGGGAACCCCACATGTTTCCGCCCCCCAAAACAGAGACAAAGACCCTGGCGTAGCAATTTATTTGATAATACAAATATATTTTTTTGTTTTTAACAAAAAATATAGAGAGTTTTACCAACCCCCTTTATTGGAAAACAAAAAAAATAGTGAACCCTGTTTTCTGACAATTATACAAATGACTAATGAAAACAATTTTTAAACAGATCCCCATTCTCAAAATTATATTTTAAAACGTTTTTTATAGACTAAAAAAAAGAGTATACCCGAGAGGATAAATTAGTTTTTGTGTAAAATCAATTTTTATCTAAAATAAATTTTTATGATCACGTGCAGACCAAAAAAAATTAACCAAAAGATTTTTTAGTCTACTTCAACATGAAAATACCCCTTTTTTTTGATTTTAAACCCATTTTTTTTTATTTTTGGGTAGACTCATATTTTTTGCTTTCCCCACGAGGGAAGATAAAAAACGGGATAGTTTCTTGCATATTTTTATATATGCGAGTTTCCCTCGTACCCCGAAAAAAAAAAAAAAAAAAATAATATATAAAAGTAGTATTTTAAAAGGGAAAAGCAGTAGCCAAAGAAAAGCACCCTCTCACATCGCACAGGTCCCTCGTTGATTTACTATGGTAGTGATATTTAAATTTTTCTCAAGATTGTACAGTTTTAAACCCCTTGTTGGAATCCCGTTGGGAGGGTTTGAGGAAAAAAGGTAAGGAACATTATTACTTCGTGATATATTCAAAATCAAGATAGATTCCCGTTTCCCTGGCGACATGGGGAACTTTTTGGCCCCCAAACCCCCGCAACTTTTTCCTCATGTCATTTGGATATATTCAGAATGAGAGGAAAATGAATCAGAAGAGTCCTTATTTTTGGGAACCAGTAAATATGTAAAAGTCACTATAAAAAACCCCTTATAGTAAAAGCGAATGGGAGTATCCCTGGTGTTGAGCTCTGATGTACAAGTTAAAAGAATTTTTGGCGTGAAATAGAAACCCTGGGGTGCCCTTTGGCTGAACATTGCACCGGGGCCCCCGATCATCTGTGTGCGTAAAATGATTTTTGACAGAATAAAGTCAAAGTTTTCAGAGTGCACCAGCAATATAAAAAAAAAGGTTTTAGTTCCCCTTTAAGACATGCAATATAAACGAAAATCTCAGAAAGTCTGCGATTTAAATCCCCAAAAGGGCCCCCGACCATAGTGCCCAAATACATACCTTGCGCCACTGATGTGATCTCATTAGGGTTTCGTTTAAATTTTAGGAGTTGCATCCTCTAAAAACACCGCGTAACTCAAACGTATAAGGTACGAGAGAGAGAATCTACCGGTTCTTGAAAGGCACAGCTAAGACCTTTTATAAAAAACCCCGTGGAAGGGGTTATAGACAATCTTAAGAGCTATACTGTATCATTCGGGTATGGGTGAAGGGAGTATTATAGATCTTCCAGACTTACAATAAACAACTATCTTTTTGCCCGGGTAATCTAAATCAAATGGAAAATTGTTATGGCATTTCCCCTCACAGCTTCTGCCTTGGAAAAAAGTTTCCCCGTTTGGTTTCCCACCTCTGGGGGGATCTCTACTAAAAAGAGGGTATTAGTTTTTTCTCAAGAATGCAAGTCATGGTACGAACAGAAGTTCAACCCTACTTCAAAAAACAGACTGAGGCTTTTCCATTTATAATCTGTCAGTCAGTTCAGCCAATGATCTGCTGGAATTTTTTAGCAGGTCTAGAAACGTCAATTTTTCGTAATTTAGGAACAGAGACCGGGGAAGCAAATTGAACATGAGGGTGGGAAACTCCTATGGTTCTAAAAATTAGAAAATTCCAAGTTTTTGTTTTTTCCCGGGTTTTTTTTTCTTCTTTTTCTTCTTCTTTTTCTTTTTTCTTCTGTTTTCTTTTTGTCTGTATTTTTTTTGACTTTTTTTTCTTCCCCCCTTTTTTTTTTTGTGTCCTTTGTTTTTTTGATTATTTTATTCTCTCTTATACTCTAACCCTTTTCCAAAAAAAAACATACAAAAGGTATGAAAATAAAATTAATGTAAAAATCCTTTAAAAAAGAGGGAAAGTATTAAAATAAAATTACAAAAAGTACAGATCGATTAAAAATTTTTTTTTTTCCTTAAAATTAAAAGACGTTTTAAAAAATCCTAAAAAACAGAATTGATAAAGCAATAAAAATCCCCAAATTAAAACAGAATTTGAATAATTTTTTTTTTTAATTTCCAAATAAAGACAAAAAAAAAATAAAAAAGAAAATCCCCAAAAATAAAATCAAATAAAGATAAAAAAAAAAATTCCCAAATAAAACCAAAAAACAAAAGGAAAGAAAAAAAAGAACAGAATGAAAATAAAAAAAACCCGGAAAATATAGCTCAAAAAAAAATTAAAAAACCCCCAAAAAATTTACAAAAAAAAGCACTAAATAAATTATTTAAAAAAAAAAAAAAAAAATTTCCAAAAAAAAAAACAATAAAATTATTTAAAAACAAAAAAAAATTTGAAATAAAAAAAAATAAAAAATAAAAACAAATAAATAAAATAATAATAATTAATAATAATGATAATAATAATAAAAATAATAAAAATTTAAAATAAAAACTTAACCCTTGCTCCTCCCCTGAGATTCTTAAAAACATATTTTTTTTTAAATCGCAAATGAATTACACCCAATTACAATCCTAAAAAAAAGACAAGAATATAAAAAAACAAACCCCCCCCCAAAAAAAAAAATCCCAAACCCCTTTTCCCCGGCCGATATCCCCCCCCCCCCCCCCCCGTAGCGTACAACACTCCGCTTTTTCCCCCTGAATTCAAGAAAAAAAAAACAAAATTTTTTTTCTAACAGCCTAAAAAAATGAAAAGAAAAACTAAAACCCCCCCCCCCCCTAAAAAAATAAACCCCAAAAATCCCTCTCTTTTTTTCCCCCGGCACGATAACCCCCCCCCCCCCCCCTGCGAAACACACTCCTCCGATCCCCCGGCGACGTCGAGCCCGGGACCCAAAGGGGAACCCACGACCTCGTCTCCCGTCACTGTTCCTTTCGAGAGGAAGGGGAGAGAGAAGGGAAGGGGGAGGAGAGAGAGAAAGGAGAATGGCAAAAGGCTCCGGCACTCTGGCACTGGTGGTGGTGGGGCTGGGCGCCGCCTGGGCACGCTGGGACTCGGAGGAGATGGGAAATTTTTTGATTTGGTGGAGGAAGTCGGGGGGAATTTCTATGAAGTTTTTGGGATTTTTGCGGGGATATGTGGTCGGTTTTTTTTACTTTTTTTTTTTTAGTTTTTTCATGTTTTTGGGGGGGTTTATTATGTCTTTTTTTTTTTTTTTTGGGGGGAAGGGGGTTTTGTTTAATATGTACGTTTTTTTTTTTTTTTAAGGGGGGGGTTTTTGGGGGAAAAAATCGAAAGTAGTTTTTTTTGAAGATTTTTTGTGTTGAGTTTAAATTTCCTCTTTTTTTTTATTTATCTCTGGTTGATTTGTTAGCTTTTTTATATTCTTTTGGGAAATTTATTTAGTCAAAAAAAGGGGTGAGGATATCAGTACTTTTGATACTAATTTTTTATTTATAAGAAAGGTAAAAATGTTGGCATCCCAGTTTTTTACTTCTCAAAAGGTCCTATGTTTTCAGTTTTTTTTTTTCCCTTTTTTTTTAAAAACCACTTTAGATGAGCTGTTGTTGATTTGTTTTAAATTAAAAGTCAGAAGGGAATAAGCTTTTTTCTGGTGCCAAAAACCGGGAAATTTTCGCAGGTGCCTGATCGAAAAGCTGGGGGAATTTTAGCCGGGGAATAGGTTTAAGTACAAGAAAAGGTTTAGAAAACCTTTTGTGACTTTTCCCGGGGACTGTTTGAGGCGATACTAAAAATGCTGGGAATTCTTTTCAGGGACGGTAAAATATCTTAAGGCGAAAGGACGGCACGTTTTTCAGAGAGTAGCATTATTTCACGCGGATCACGGGAGGTAGTTGTTCAAAGAAGGAATTTTTTCAAGTGAAACCCGGCTCTGTTTTTTTACATTTTTTTTTTTTTTTTTTTTTTTTTTTTTATTAATATGATATTATTTTATATTAAATTATTATTATTATTATTATTATTATTATTATTATTTTTTTTAAAATTTGGTTTATTTTTTTTTTTTTATTATATTATTTTTATTTTTAAATTTATTATTATTGTTATTATTACAATTAATATCACCCCCTTTCTTTATTTTTTTTCTCAATTTTAAATCAATTTTTTTTTAAACATTTTGCTACTTGAGAAAGTGTGACTAATATAAATAATAGGAAATAAATTCCCATTTCACATTTCAAATATTTTTAAATGGGTCTTTTCAGAACCATTTTTTTAAATAATTCAAAAAATTTTGGGGGAGTTTTTATAGACAGTCCAAGGGTTTTTGGAAATATTTCTTAATGTTAGACATAGAAATGAAACTGGTTTTTAAAATGATTCACTCTTTGGAAAACAGGTATTTTTGCTTCCATCCCCCAAACATCAATTGCAATATTAACTTAGAATTAAGGTTTATTTTCTTTTTCTTCCCAAACGGGAAAAAGGGGGGCAACCCCCCCCCCAACCAAATTCCCCGAGGTTAAAGGCAAAAAACCTTTTTATTTTTTTCCCCTTTTTTTTCTTTTCCAATTTTTAAAATTTTTTTTTTTTTTTTTAAATTTTTTTTAATTTTTTTTTAAATTTTTTTTTTTTTTTTTTTTTTTTTTTTTTTTTTTTTATTTTATTTTTTTTTTATTTTTTTTTTTTTTTTTTTTCCATTTCATTTCTTTCATTCTTTTCTCACTCATCCATTTTTTCTTCTCTTCTTTTCTCTTCTCTTCTTTTTCCTCTCTTTCATTTTTTTCCCTCTTCATTTTCTCTTTCTACTTTTAAAAAAAGTTAAAAATTTTTAACTTCTTAACGCAGTACTACTTTTTTTAGTTTTTTTCCCGCCTTTATTTTTTAATTTTTTCAAAGTAAAATTTCCAAGCGAAAAAGGTGGAAATCCATTATAAAAATACCTTGAGGTTTTATTAGGCACCCCTTTATACTACACCTTCATATCCGGAGATTTTCAAATTATTTTTTCCCTTTTAAAATTATTATAATTAGATATATGATATGTACATAGGCATTATGTTGATATGCTGTTATATTTGTTCTATACATTTGTGGAAGGTTTTTATTGGTAAATTATTTTGGTTGATTGATAACCGTTGGATTACATAATGCCATTTGCTCTCTCATTTTCAGCTTGTTGCTATATACGACGTCCTTCGGGATGAAGGGGGGGTGTTAGAAAGGGGTGGGGGCCCTTGCGCCCCTTTCTTTTCCGTCTGCTCGCAAAATGTCACTGCTGGAAATTTTTAATCATCCTGCAGTTGTTAATCCATAACGCGTAAAACTTTGGGCCCGGGGGGTTTTTACATTGATAAGAACATAGTTTTTGGGATAGGAATTTTTTAGGGGTTTCTTCTGAGATCCATATGATATGAATTTCTCTGAATTGGGAAATACTGTAGACTTTAGTTAAATTTTTTTGCTTAATGTTTAAAATTTATTTTTTTTTTGTAGAATGCTATAATGTAAAAACAAAATTTTAATCAAAAGGAGAAACCTCCTCTTCCTCTTTGTTTTTTTAGCACCACTCAGGTATTTAAAAATTATTTCCATTTAAGGAAGAGTTTCCCCCACGAAAAATAAAGATCAAAAACGGAAAAAGAAGAAGGGGGAGGACCGCAGAATATACAAAGAGGAAAAAGAACTGAGTTCATCCCAAAAACCCCGGTGGGTCTTCGGCCAAAAGCGGCATCACGTTTTTTTTAAAACCACGCTTGGTTTTTTGAAAAGGGTACAAGGGGCCCAGTTTTTTGGGGGAGTGATGATAAATTTTAAAGTTGAATTTTTTGTTTTCATCAGGGAAAAAGTTTTCAGGAGAAATAAGGCTTACAGTAATTTTTTTTTCCGGGTCAAAAGTTGGGAAGACGAATTTTAAAACTTTTTCACTCCTCCTAAAAATGTAAATATCTCCCAAAAGCTGGGGGAACATTTTCCTTTCAGCTGGCAAATTTTTTATTTCCCGGGACTGGAGGACCTGGGATTGGCGGAGTCTATGGATCCAGGAGAAAAAAAAGAGGAAACTGAAGGAGAAGGAAGAACACGAGTTAGAAGAGAAAAGACTCAAAGAAGAGGTAAGTATATTCATTTTGTTTTTTTCTTTCTTTCTTTCTCTCTATTCTTTTAATTTTTTTCCTTTAGCTTTTTTTTTTCTTTTTTTTTTTCCCCCCCCCCTTGGGTTTGTTTTTTGGGGCTTGGGGACAGACGGGGGCCCTAATTAGGGATACCCCCTACTTGGACCTCACCTCACCCCCAATTTTTCAGGGTCCCCTTTTCTCCCCCTTTTTTTTTTTTCCTCTCTTTTTCATCCTTTTTGCCCCTTCTAAACATGCTGAAAGGTGAAAGGGTCATTGTGTCAATCATTATTTGGCCCCCCGGGGGCCAGGGGTTTTGGATTTGCTTTGGTTTCCCACCTAGCCCTTACCCCTTGGGTCCCCAAGAGGGTAAAAGGGCCCAGAAAATTAACCATTTTTTTTCCCCATTTTTTTCGGGCCCACCAGGGCCAAAAATTTAATTTTTTTTTTTTAAAACCCTCATTAAAGGCTTTAAAGGGTTTTCCCCCTTCCCCAACCTGCCTATCAAAATTTTGGGTTTTCTTTTGGGTTTCCCTGGACCCCTTCTTCCTTTAAACCCAGGGGGCGGTCTGACCCCTAAATACTACAAACCCCCCCCCCCTAAAAGTCTGTGGTCAGTTTACCCCTTCGGAATCACCCCACCCGGAAATACTAAAACCTTTTCAAAACCCCCTTTTTTTCCTCCCCCCAAACCCTTCCTCCACTCCATCTATTACTGATTTCCTTCTTCTTGTCTCCCCAAACCCCCCAATATTACTACTCTTAAAACCTTTTTTTTCCTCCCCCCCCACAGAAACTCCCTCTCCCCCTACCCCCCCCTCTTCCCCCTTCCCCTTTTTCCCTTTTAATGTTTTTACCTTAAAAACCTTTTGATTTCCCCTTTTTTTTGCCCCCCCCAAAATGTCCCCAAAAAAAATTTAGGAAAAATTTTTCCTTTTGCGTCTTTTCGATCTTTTCCGGGCCTTTCCTCCCCCAAGCTCGCGTCTATCAAACCGAAACGGAATTTCTGGAAACCCCTTTTTCCCGCCAGCCCCACCCCCTTTCCCCCTTTAAAAAACCTTCAGTGATGGCCCAGAAATCCCCGGGTCCCCCCAATTTTTCCAATGATTTTTCTAAAAAAACCTTTTTAAGCCTTTTGGCCGGGAGCCCACAAATGTATAGCAGAACTTCCCTCTTGACCCCATTTTAGCGAGGGGGTTGATGCCATAGCCATACCTGAAATAGAAGAGTTTTTTTTTCATGAGGGGGTTTACTCTTGCACTGGAAAATTTTTCCTTTCTTTTCCCAAATTTTTTTTTCCCTTTTCCTGTGACAAGGACTGGTTTAGATTTTAAAAAAAAAAATTTTATCACATGCCTCGCAAAATATGATGTTGCTAACCCATTCCCCCCAGATTGGGCCCAAAATCAGTCCCCTTTACCAAAATTGCCAAGATTTGCTTTCCCTAAATATGACCTAACCCCCTGAAGTTAACCCCCTAATTGAAGGTTGCATTCGTTTTTGGCTGGGCCCCCGCTGCCCCGGGGGGGTTTTAAACGTCGCCTGAGCCCTGCGGGACCCCACTCCCTCCAAATACCGCATTCCCCTGCCCCCTTTTTTTTCGAAAAACTAAAGAAAATAGGTTTTTATTTTTTTAATTTTCATTTTTTTTTTTAAAAGTCTCTACTGCCAAATTTCCCGATAAAAAACGAGACTGAAGGGGATTTTTTTTTTGTTATATAGAAATCCAAAAGTTTTATCATTTTTTCGGTCCCTTTGTCCAAAAAAAAAAAGCGTGGGGTGGCAATTTGGGGTTGAAAAATTTTCGGTTTTTTTTGCAATTTTTTTTTTTTTTTGGGTTTAAAGGTAAAAAAAGGGGAAAAAGGGGTTTGAAAAACCACTTAAAACAACTTTAATGGCAAAAAAATTTAAAATTTTTGGGCCGTGGTTAACAAAAAAAAAAAATCATGGGATGTTTCCCTGCCTACTTTTAAAGGCAGGGGCGACCCTGGCCCCCCGGGAGATGGTCCCCCCCCTGCCATTGGGATGTAAAGTACATGCCCCCCCCCCCGTCGGCAATGGGTTTATTGGGGGGTGTCCTGCCCTGTCCCCCAAAAATTTTCCCCCTTCCCCTTTAATGTCGAAATCGGGGATTTTGGACCCCAGCCAAAAAACTGTCAAAACCCCCCACCCCCATTGCCCTCTAGTCCCCAAAACCCCCCGGCCCAAAACCCTTTTTTCATATTGTTTTTTTTCCGTCCACATGGGCCAAGTGTGGGGCCCCCCCAAAATGTTTTTTTATGGGAAAAATTTGCCCTATCTACAACTCAAATTTTCACTCTGCCCCCCTTTCCAAATTTTTTAAAAAAAACCCAAAAGATTTCCCCCCCAGTGTCTTTTTCCCCTTTTTTACCTTGAAAAACCCTTTTTCTCTATTTCCCCCCCCTCTCCTTCAGTAAAAAACCCTTTTCCAGTCTAAATCCAGAAAACCCCCAAATCTCGGGCCATTTCCCTTTAAATCCTACCCCCCCTCCTTTTTTAAATCAAAACCTGTTAACAAAAAGACAGAAAAATTTTTCCACTCCATTTTCCCTTTTGGGGAAACACCCTTTCCTACACCCCCCTCTCCTCGCTTTTTGGATTTTTTATTCCTTTTTCCCACAAAAGGGAAAACCTTTGTTTCTAAAGCCCTTTCCCCTCCCACCCTCCCCCCCCCAAAACCTTGAAGACATCCAAAAGCTTTAAACATGACCCAGAGAAACCCTCCCCTACCTCACCCCACCCTTTAAATCCCTCTATTCCTATTACTCTATTTTAAAAGTTTTTTGGGGCCGACCCCCTTTCCTCCTTTTCCCCCCCACTCCCCCAAAAAAACCACCCCACCCTTCCTCCTCCAATCCCCTCACCTTTTTCTAAAAAAACTATAAATTTTTTACAGAAAATTTACCCTCTGATTCAAAATAGTTCTTTTACAGCCCTTCCTCATAAGTGTTACTCTCCCTTCTTCAAAACACATCCTCTCCATTTGATCTGGTCCCCCTTTATCCCTTTTAACCCCAACCCCCTTGTACAAATCCCCCCCTTTATTCCCCATTTGCCCCCTTTGACATCTAATGCATCTTATTCTGATTGTTAACCATTTTCACCCCTTTTTTTCCCCAAAAAATTTTAAAACATAGGTTATAACCTTTTTTATGCCTAGGACAATTTCCTTTTTTCCCAACGATTAACCTTTTTTTTTTTTCTTTCTTTTTTTTCTTTTTTTCCTTTTTCTTTTCCCCTTTCCCTCTTCTTTCACAAAAAAAAAGTCTTTTGGGTTTTTCCCTTTCTTCTTTTTTCCCCCCCTTCCTTTTTTTTTTTTCACTTTTGGATGTTTAAATTTTTTCCCTTTTTACTTTTTTCTAAACATTTCCCTTTTTTTTCTCCCTTTTTGGAAATTTACATGAAAGGTAGTCTTTTTAGGATATTTTTCCCCATTTTTGGGGCTTTAAATTAACCCGCTTTGATAAGGAAAAAATGTGAGTAAAGCTAAAAACGGTGGAAAGGGAAAAAAATTTAAATTTGTAGGGTTATTATTATGGGGAAATTTTTAGGAAAAAAATTTTTTTAATGTTGCTCCTTGGGTTTTGTTTTTTTTTGTTTTTTGGGTTTTTTTAAATTTTTATTGTTTTTTTGTTGTTGTTTTTTTATTTTATTTATTGACCCGTCATTATATTTTTTATTTTTGTTTTTATTTTTTATTTATTACATTATCATTAATAATTTTTTATTTTTTTTATTTTTTGTTTTTGGTTATTTTTTACCCCTTTTCATTTTCCCCAAAAAAGGAAGAAAAAAAGGGAAAGAGAAAAAAGCAAGCAGAAAGGAGGCGCGGGAAAAGGGTGAATCAGTATCCCAATAACTCTGGCGGAGAGTGTCCTGGAGGCAGGGGATGGCCCCGGGTCCCCAGGGAGGGGAAGCAGACTTACCTTAAAATCCTTTTAAAATTTTTAAAGAGTATTAGATTGTTTATAGTTAATGGAAAAAATTTTTTAATATTCCGTTGTGTTTTTATTTTCACTTTTTTTTTTTTTTTTTTTTCCCCTCTTCTTTTTTTATTTCTTTTTTTATGTTCTGGGAAAGCCTTTTTTTTCTTTTTTTTTTTCCTTGCAGTTTTAAAATTTCCCTTAGAAATTCCTTCTGAATTTGGAAAGGGCCCGGGAAAACATTTTTTCAATAAAAAGTTGGTAAATATACCCGTTCGCATGAAAAATGCCTTTTTTTTAATTACAAAAAGCACAAACACTACACGACCCAAAAAACACACATCTAATCCCCCCCCCCAAAACATACACTCAAAGGGTTCCTAAAGACAAAATCTTTGGTTCAAATTTTCCCTTTTCCCCCCTTTAGCACATTTTTCCCATTTTAATGTACTTTTTAAGGCCCTTTAAATTTAAAGGACGTCATTAAAACTTAAAAAATTTTTTGCCGGTTAAACAAAAAAAAAACCCCAAACCCAGGGGGCCCCGGGGTTTTCCCTTCCATTCCTTTTTAATTTTTTTTTTTAAAGAAGAAAATAGACAAATTTTTATAATTTTCAGACCACTGGTATCAAATTCTCTTTTCTTGCCCCCTTCATGCGAGCAGTCACGAAATTTTTTAAACACTAAAATTTTCCCTTTACTAAATATTTTTGGGGAAAAATTTCACACCCGGGGATTAAAAAGAGTGTTTTTTTCCTGTATAAAAATAAAAAAATTAACCAAAAAAAAAAACAATAATAAAATCTCTCTCCCTCAAGGTTAAAAATCCCACTAAAAAATTGGCCCCCATATATACTTTGGGTTTTTTGACCCTTTATCTTTAATGGGTTTTTTTTTTTAATTTTCATTCTTTTTTTTGATCATCCCTTTTTTTCATTCACCCTTTTTTCTTTTCTTCTTTCTTCTTACTATTTTAAAGCCCAATAAATTTTCCATCAAAATCAAGGGAAATTTGGGAAAAAATTAAAAATTTTCTTATTTTCTTTTTTTTCTCAAAATAAAAGATATAGGCGGGAAGAGACAGATGGGAAACGCATTTCAGAAAAAATGGGTTTGCAAACCCTTTTTGAAAGGGGACTAAAAAAGTCCCAGGGAAAGGGGAAAAACCCGACTTGCAAAAGCGATTCTCAGATGGAAAAAGAGGAATCTATGAAGGAAAGGGTTTAAGGGAAGGTCCCCGAAAAGTTTTGGTTTTTGGGAGATAGTATTGTTTTTTTTAACTATTATGGTTTTTTTTATTAGTTTTTGAAATTAGCAGCTTGGTTGAATTTATGTTTTAATTTTTAAATAGTATTTTTCCTTTTTGCATCCCCGGCTATCCGCGATCATATTGGGGTTTTATTTTTTTAGGGTTTTTTCCTTATTTTTTAACACTCATATTTTGTTTTGATTTTCCCCTACTCTTTTTTACCAAAGGGGAAAGTGAAAAAAAGGGCAGAGAAAAAAGACTTAGCTGGCGGCAGTGATGGGCCCCGGGCCCCATTTCCCGCAGAAAGCCCCGAAAGGCGCTTTAAACCCCGTTTTCCCCAAAAGGGGCCAAACCCTCAAGATGGGCAGAATTGCAAAAGCTTTTTCCCGAAAAAACCAAGGTAATGGCAGCAGTTTTCTTTTTTTTCTTTTCTTTTTTTTTTTCTTCTGCTTTTTCTTTTTCTTATTCATTTTTATTTATTTGGTGGTCTTGGTTTTTTATTTCTTTTTCAAATTTTAATGCCCCCGTTTTTTTTTCTTTTTAGTTTTTTTAAATTTTGCACATATCTTGGAAACAAGGGGGGTTTCTGTTCCAAACAAAATCCTCACTTTTTTAAATCTGAAAAGGAAATTTTAAGGCCATTTTAGCACTTAAAAAACTAATAAAAGGGAAAGCCCTTTTTAATTAGAATTGGAAAAGGGAATTTATAAGGTGAAGATTACGGGGAAGTTTTAGTATGTGGCCCAAAAAAAGAAGACCACCCCTTTAAAATGCTTTGATTTCCCCGTCCCCAATTGGTTTTTGGTTTTGGGCCCCTAGGAGGAATCATGCTAAAGCCCAAATTTCAAAAAAAAAAGGGGAAATCCCTAAAAACCACCATCCTGTTAATTTTTCAAAAAAAATTTAATTAATAAAGACCTGTGAATAATGAATAATTTAGAGGTTTTTTTTACGCGATCACATGGCATAAGTAATGGGGGTTTGCCTTAGTAATATTTTTTTATGGATAAATTTTTAAAAAAAAATAAAAATTGAAGGACAGCCCCATTATGTATTTCTTTTCTAAAAACCCGTTTTTATTTTTAAAAAGCAAGTCTTTTGACCGGGTTTAAAAAAAATCTTATAGCTCAGTACCTAATATTCTTTTAAACAAGAAAATTTATAAAGGGGATTTAAACACCCTTTCTGGCAAACCATGAGACACGTTTTCTATACTCTTTTTCCCACCCTCTTGTATTTTACAGAAATTTGTAACGTTTTTTTCAAATTATTTATTTTCAGAAAACATACTTTTTTCTAACCCCCAAACCATTAAAAATGACTTTTAAATGTTTCATCAACAAAAAATTTACATATTTAACCCCTTTTGTTAGCTTCTATGACCAATTCTTTGATCTTTCGTTATTAAAACAAAGGTTTGGGAAAAACAACTTCCTTTTGACAGAATTTTTATAAAATATAACAAAACCATCTGTGAACTTTTTTAAAAGGAAATTTAAAAAGTTTTGATAAAAAATATGATATCTCAGTGCTATCTTCCTAATGATTTGCTGTAAACATAAACTACTTGGTTTTGATTTTTGGCAATATCATATGTCTACTTTACTAATTTTTCTGAAATTTTTTCCCCCACCTATATCTAACAGATATTGCCCCCTTACTATTTACAACCCTTTTTTTCTAAATTGGTCCCCTCAAACCAATTTTAAATTCAAGATTTCTACACAAAAGTACGAGAAAATTTTTAAGCACATTTCCCTTACCCTTGTTTTATGTCATTCTACAAGCCCACCCCCTTTAAAAAGCAAAATTTTCTGTAGAGTCTGCGTTTTAAATACAGTAAAGTGACAAAAAAAACATAAAAAAATACAGTTTTCTGGGTATTTGAAGAATGAATTCCTGCCCCCCTTGACTAGCCAAGTGAATAGGTTAAATGTATCTGGGCTTGGAGTGCTTGGCAGAGCTGAATTTCATTTTTGGAGAATACTGCCTTTTTAAATAAATTTATCCCCACCTAAAAAAGAATACAATGGAAAAAGAAACAAAGGTACAGGAATCACTTCCAGCCTAAACGTTCAAATACCATTCCTAATTCAGCACCAAAGTATTTGGGTTTGGCCTGACCTAAAAATTTATCATTTGAAAAACATTTCATGAATATGTATTTATCTAAACATTTTAAAACCCAAACAAAAAAATGCAGTTACCAATTAGCTGGGTAGAGATTCTGCTATTAAATAAAAAAATGGAACTTTTGATATACCACAAAGATAAAAAAATTGGTAAAGTTGTGACTAGGCTACAGCATATTTTTTTTAGACAAAAATTTTTATAAAAAACACCGTTTTTTTTTCAGGGATGAAATTTCCAGTGAACAACCCCGCTGCTCCGTTCCCCTTTAAACCTTTTTACTGAAAAATTTCGCTGATCAATATTTTACATGCCACTTGCCAGCAAAATTTACCCTCAGCCAACTGTAAAAAACATTAATGGTCTGTATCCCATTTTACTTTTTTTGAACAGACTGAAAGCATTTGTGAATAACAATACAGGAAAAAATAAAAACTTTTAAATGATTTAAATTTAAAAAAATAAAAAAAGCTGCTATGTTGGGGGCACAAATTTCTTTACATACACAAAATTTTCATAAAGACCCTTTTTTTGCCCAAAAATTTTCCCAAACTTCACTTTTTTAAAGGGGGGTTTGACCTTTAACATTTCACCTAAACTATTTTTTTGTTTTTATTCAGTTTTATTCCCAGCAAAAAATTTTCTTAACTTCAGTCATTAACAAGAAAAAATCTTTATTTCTCATCTAAAGCAGAAATCCCCAATTGTTTAAAAAGGTTTTTTTTGTTTTAAAAATTTGATTCCTGTTAAATTTTAAAAAAAAGTTTAAAATGAAAGGGTTTAAAAAACTAAACTGTTTTAAAAACATAAAAATTTTTAGCCCAAAAATTGAAAGTTTTAGAAAATAGGGTATTACCCCATTTTAATAGGAACCAAAAAAGCTTGCAATGGTTTCCACACTACATACTGGGAAAATGAAAAATATAACCTTCACCACATATTTTTCACAGGGCGAACTTGAATCAGCCCTTAATTGATGGGGAAAACACTAAAGAAGCCAGAAGCCCTCTACCTTGCCAAAAGTTCATGGGGGGGGCTTGATCACTGCTGGAGATGAAATGCCGAACCAAGCTCACCTGTGGTACATCAAAACTTGGGGGAGTATTTTTTTGGTTACCTTATTCTGTGCGATTATTTTTTATATAATGTTGGACTTTTTAAACCCTTACATTTTTTTTTATATTTTGTGTGAATTCATTTGGATAATTCCAATAATACATAATAATGAACAAACAACAATTAAAAGGGGCAAAACACATAACATGAAATTATAAAAATATTTTATCTTTATGCTGCATATTCCAATGTGCTGACATAATTTACAAAAACCATACCTCAACCTGAAAAAACTAAATTTTCCTCAATTTCGGGGGGATCATTATACCCAAAAAAATAAACATTCATACCTTTTTTCTTTCCTGAATTAATATAATGACTCTACACTGCAGTTCTTGCCCCAAAAAAAAATACCTGATAAAAACGATTGTTTTTTTGCAATTATATCAGCAACTTGCCCTCTCCAACCCTTACCCAAAATCCTTTAACGTTTTAAAATTTGGTATCAAACACAACTGAGAACCCTTTTCTTTGAAAAATTTTTAAAGGGAGATCAAAATACATGAGATAAATTTAAATAAATTTTAGTCACTCACAATTTCATGTGCAAATGACTTAAGAATTTTTTAACCTCCCCTTCCATCTCATCTCCTTTTTTTTCGAAATCTGTCCCCCCCATTACCCTTGACCCTTGTTTTCCCAAAGATCTATGAAGTCCCCCTTTTTCCCCCACCCCTCGCAGATTTTGACAAATTTTCCCATCTTCGGGGAGACTGGTTTTGATCTTGTCCCACCCCTCTGCTTCTCTGAGAAACTCTTCTCTCATTCAGGTTTTTGTGGCAATAAATTGTCAGCAATCGGTCAAAGATTTCCGGGCAACCCTGCGCCCAATAAGACCTCAGAGTGACGGGGAGAACTTCTTCAACTCCCGCCCAGTGAAATCTCCATAAAAAGTAAATTTGGGTCCTCGTTCCACTCAAAAACAGCTTCCCACTGGGAAATCGCCCCTTTTTACCCCAAACTCTCAGCTGGGCCCATTTTTTTCCATGTCCCATAGTTTTTTCACTCCCCCCTCCCTACCAGGGTTACTGAGCCTCTCCCTGCAGCAGCAGCTTGGTGTACTCCCCCTGCTTTTTGCCAAAAGGGGTAGCGATGCAAATTTGTTTATGGCTGCTTTGAATTTTGGAAAAATTGAAAGAAATTGAAATGAATAAAATAAAAAATTTTTGCAGCCTCTAAATAAAAAAAATTTTTTTAAAATTTTAAAAAAATAAAAAATAAAAAAATTTTAAAATAAAAATATATATTTTTAATAATATAATATTATATATAAAATATATATATATATATATATATAATATATATATTAATATATATATATATCCAATACAAAATATGATTTTTTCCTGGCATGTATCAAAAATATATAAAATTTATTTTTAATATAAAGTAAGCCTAAACAAAAATTATTTTATTATTTCTTATGGTAAAACCCAACTTTTTTGATTTTATAAAGATTATCCAAGACTTTGCACACCAAACATCTTTTATAGACAAAAATAAAATTTATAATTAATAAAACATGATATCAAATAAAACAATCTTTCTCTGAAAACAAATAAAAAACAATAATAAAAAATTTTTTAAAATTTTTAAAAAAATGAAGCTTTAAAACAACACACAAAAAACACCTAACAATAAAAAATCTAGAGATACGAAATAGCAATGAAAACGTATAATAGGAAAATTACGAAAATAAAACATATTAATGTGAATAACAATACACCAAAAATTATTCCCCAAACCCGTAAAATAAACACACCACCAGAAAAAAAAAAAAAAATAAAGAAAAAAAAAAAAAAGAAAAAAAAAAAAAAATAAAAAAAAAAAAATAAATAAAAAAAAAAAATAAAATAAATAAAAAAAATAAAATAAAAAAAATAAAATAAATAAAAAATAAATAAAAATAAATAAATAAAATTGTAAATGAAAAGTAAATAGATAAATTGTAAATAATAAAATAAATAGAAAAAAGTAATAGTAAATAAATAGAAAAAAGGGGTAAATAAATAAATGATAATATAATAATAAATAAAAAAAAAAATCCCAAACCTTTCAAGGCCACGAATCCGGGCGTGCATCCCTTGCTTAATAGCCCCCGTCGTCTCAGCCCAAAAACGAGCCCCAAAAACGCCACGAGTTTTGTGCATGTCTTTAATCCCCCCTTAAAAAAAGCTCACAGAAAAAAAAAAAGTCTAATTCCTTTTGAATAATAATTCTCTCTGAAGTGGAGGGGGAAAAAATATTTTCTTTTTCACCCCCCCTTCCAGGGGCTCGTTTCCGCACGTCCCCTTTGCCTCCGAAGCTCCTCGTTTTGGAATCCGGAAACGAGATCGGGTTTGCGTAGGGGTTCGGCCGAGGGAAACAAATCCCGGGCCCCAGGAGCGTCCAAATGGCGGCGTTTTTTTTAATCCGCTTGAAAAGGGAATTTTCGGATATGGGGTTTGTATTTTTTTGGATTCGATTTTTTTTTTATTATTTTTTATTTGTTGTTGGGTCGTGATTGTGTTTTTCATTTTGCTTAAAATCTGTAGGGGTTTTTGTTTTTAGTTTTTTTTTTGTTAGGTTTAGATAATCCGGTATTATTGTTATTGTTATTTTTTTGTATTTTTGTTGTTTTACTTTATTTTTTTTTTTTGGGTAATCTTTTATAAGGAAAAAAAAATTAACTTTTTTTTTAAAAATATTTTTTTAATTTTTTAAAGGGAATATGTTATAATATTAAAACAAAAAAAAATTTTTTTTTTTTTTTATTTTTTAACCTTTTTTTTTTAAATTTTTTTTTTTTTTTTTTTTTTTTTTTTTTTTATTTTTTTTTTAATTTATTATTATTTTTTTAATTTTTTTTTTTTTTTTTTTTTTCCCCTTTTTACTACTGTTTTTTTTT
>NC_051387.1:58322104-58327104 GCF_015228065.2 Penaeus monodon
TGTGTGTGTGGTGTTTTTGGTTTTTGTGTTTCTTGCTGTGCGGGTGTGTGCGTGTGCGTGTGCGTGTGCGTGTGCGTGTGCGTGTGTGTGTGCGAGTGCATACCCATATGTGTGCGTATTCGTGCGTGTCCGCGCGTGTATGTGCATGCCCATGTGCGCGTATGCAAGCCTTCTGTACGTACGCGCGTCCTTCCCCAGCGCAGCGTCTACGTGACCTCCGGCGTGCAAATATATGTGCAAAAAAAGACGGTCCGTCAACAGTACTTGAAACCGCAGCGCCGAGCCAGCGATAAGCCACAGGAAGCGCGTTCTAGGGAGAGGCTGTTGACGATGATGCTCTCTCCCTCGAGTGCTCGGGCAGATTGGGCGGGCGGGGGGGGGGGGGGGGGTACGGGCGTGAATGGGGTAAAATAACACACGTACACACATACGTTCGTACCCTCTCGCACCTAAAAAAAAATCTCGGACGAGCACACGCATACACATGCCTCTTATCACAAGCACGCATACCCACTCGCACACAATCACACACACTTGTACATACATAAATATGAGACAGACAGAGAGAGAGAGAGAGAGAGAGAGAGAGAGAGAGAGATAGAGAGAGAGGAGAGAGAGAGAGAGAGAGAGAGAGAGAGAAGAGAGAGAGAGAGAGAGAGAGAGAGAGAGAGAGAGAGAGAGAGAGAGAGAGAGACAGAGAGAGAGAGAATCACGAGAGACCGAGATCGAAAGAGAATGGAAAGACAAGAAGGAAAAGGAGAAGAGAGAGACGAACAGACAGAGATCAAGAGAAAGACACCTACCTGGCGACTGTACAGCATCTTGGCGCGGAGATCTAACCAGGTAAGATCGCACTGGCTCTATTTTAAGGCCAAAAAGTTCAATCCACTGACCTCACACGTCAGAAATTCCCTCACACGTTCACCCACTTTTCCTTAAATAACTTGAGATATATGTTCAACAACCGCCGCGCAGGAAGGCACTCATATGTGACCTGTATGCAAAGTGACCTGATCAATAGACCCCAAGAAAAAACACTTATTTTTGACCAGGAAAGTGACTTGTGCAATGCCCCCCCCCCCAAGCAAAACACTCATTTGTGACCTGTAAAGTGACTTGTTCAACGTACCTACCCCCCCCCCCAAAAAAAAAAAAAAAAAAAAAAAAAAAAAAAAAAAAATCCCCCCTTTTTTTTTTGGCGCCCCGATCCATCCCCCCTTTCTTCCCCAAAAATTTAAAACCAAATTTTTTTTCCTTTCCCCTCGCCCCCCCCTTTCCCTCCCTTCCCTTCCCTCCCCTTTTTATCCCCCCTCCCCCCCCTCCCCTTTGCTTTCCCTCCCCCTTCCCCCTTTTTCCTCCTCCCCCTTCCCCCTCCCCCCCTTTTTCCTCTCCCCCCTTTCCCTCCTTTTTCTTTTCTCTTTTTCTTTTTCTTTCCCTTTTCCCCCAAACCCCTCTCCCCCCCAAAAAATTTCCCGCCAAAGCCCTTCTTTAAAAAAATTTCTTTTAAAAACCGTATCCCCCTTCCCATTTCCCTCCCCCTTTCCCTTTTCCCTTTCTTCCCCTTTTACCCCTTTCCTTTTTCCCCTTCTCCCTTTCTTTTCCCCCTCCCTTCTTCTTCTCTTTTCCCCCAAACCCCCTTTTATTTTTCCCCCTCCTCTCCCCCCCCCTCCCCTTTCCCCCCCCCTTCCGTTCCCCTTTCCCCCCCCCTTTAAAAAATTTCCCCGGGGGTTTTTTTTTCCTCCTCCCCTTCTTTTCCCTCTCTTGGGGTCTCCCTCCCTCCCCCCCCCCTCCCCCTTTCCCCCCCTTTCCTCCCCCCCCCCCCCACCCCCCTTCCCCTTTCCCCTTCCCCCCCCCCACTCTCAACCTCTCCCTCCCCCCCCCCCCTTTTCCTCCCCCTTCCCCCTCCCCCCCCTTTCCTCCTCCCTCCCCCCTTTTCCTTTCCCCCCCCCCCCCCTTTTTTCCCTCCCCCCTACCCCCCCCTTTCTCCCCCCCCCTTTCCCCTTTTCCTTTTTTCCTCCCCCTTTTCCCCTTCCCTCCCCCCTTCTTCCGTCCCCTTTTCCCCCCCTTCCATTCTCCTCCTTCCATCCTTCCCTCCCTCCGCCACTTTTCCCCTCCCCCCCCCCCTCTACCCCTTTTATTCCTCCCTCTCTCCTTCCTCCTCCCCCCTCCTTCTTCTCCGCCCCCCCTTTCCCCTTCCCCCTATCCTTCCCTCCCCCTTCTCCTTCATCCTCTTTTTCCTCCCCGCCTCCCCGGAACTTTCCAAACCCAAACTTCCCCCCCTTCCCTCCCAAAAACTTTCCCGCACCCCCCCGCCCCTTCCCCACCAACTCCCCCTCTCTCCTCCCTCTCTTCTCTCTCTCTCCCTCCTTCTCCTTTTTCCCCCCTTTTCTCTCCTCCCCCTCTCTCTCTCTCTTCTTTTTTCTCTGGGTTCTCTCCCCCTTCTCTCTCTCCCCTCCCTCATTCTTTCTCCCTCTCTCCTTCTCCCTCTCTCTCCCCTCTCTTCCTCCCTCCCTCTTCTCCCCCCCTCTTTTCCCCCTTCCCCCCCTCCCTCCCCCCTTTCTCTCTCTCTCTCTCTCCCCCTCTCTCTCTTTTCCCTCTTCTCTCCCCCTCCTCTCTCCCCCTCCCCCTGTCTCCTTCCCTCCCCTCTCCCCCACTCTCCTTTTCCCCCCCCCCCCCCCTCCCTCTCTCCCCCCCCCTCTCTCTCCCCCCCCCCCTTCCTTTCTTTTCCCCCTCCCCCCCCTTTCTCCCCCCCCCCCCCCTCTCTCTCTCCCCCCCACCCCCCCTCTCCTCTCTCTTCTCCTCTCCTCCCCTCTCTCCTCTTCTTTCCTCTGCCCCCCTCTCTCCTCTCCCCTCTCCCTTTTTCCCCTCTTCTTCCCCGCTCCTCCCCTCCCCCTCCCTCTCTCCCCCCCCCAAAGCCCCCCTCTCCGCCCTTTTCTCCCTCCCCTTTTCTCTCCTCTCTCTCTCCTCTCCCTCCTCCCCTCTTCTCTCCCCCATCCTCTCTCTCCTCCTCCCTTTTCCTCTCTCTCCTCTCCCCTCTCTCTCTCTCTCCCCCTCTCTTCTCCTTTTTCCTCCTTTTCCCTCTTTTTTTCCCTCTCATCTTTCTTTTTCCCTCTTTTCTTTTCCCTCCCTCCCCCCTTCCTCTTCCCTACCCCCCTCTCCCCTTCCCCCCCCCCTCCCCCTCCCCCCCGCCTCCCCTTTCCCTCTCCTCCCCTCTCCCCCTCCCCTCTCTTCCCCCCCCTTCTTCTCTTTTTCCTCTCCCCTCTATTTTCCTCTCTCTCCCTCTCTTTCCCCTTCCCCCTTCTCCCCTCTTTTTCCCCTTTTCCCCTTCTCTCTCTCTCTCTCTCTCTCTCTCCCCCCTTTTCCCAACTCTCTCTCTTTTCTCTCTCATCTCCCTTCTCCCCTCTTTTCTTTTTCCCCCCCCCCTCTTTTCTCTCTCTCGCCCCCTCCCCTTCTCCCTCTCTTCACCTCCCCCTCTCCTCTCCTCCCCCTTTTCCCCCTCTCTCCTCCCCCCTTTTCTCCCCCTCTCTCTCCCTTTTCCCGCCCCTTTCCCCCTTTCCCTCCCCCCCTTTCCCTTTTTCCCTTCTCCCCCCCTTTCCCCTTTTTCCCCCCCCATTCCTTCTCCCCCCCCCTTTCTCCTCCCTTTTTTCCCCTCCCCCTTCCTTTCTCCCCCCCGCCCCTCTCTCCTCTCTCTCTTCTTCCCGCCCTCCCTTTTTCTCTTCTCTCTCTTTCTCTCTCTTCCCCCCCTTCCCTCTCCTCTCTTTTCCCCTCTTTCCCTCTCTTCTTCCCCCTCTTTTTCCTCTCTATCCTCCCCTCCCTCCCCCTCCATTCCCCCTCTCTCCCCCCCCCCTTCTCTCCCCCTCTCCCTTCTCTTTTCCCCCCCACTCCCTCCCCCCCCTCGTGCCCCCTTCCCCTCTCTTCTTTCTCCCCTCCCTTCCCTTTCTCTCCCTCCCTTCCTTTCCTCCCCCCCCCCTTTTTTCCCCCTTTTTCCTCTCCCCCTCTCTCCTCTCTTTCTTTTTTTCCGCCCTCCCTTCTTCTTTTCTCTCTTTTTCTCCCCCTCTTTCTCTCTTTTTCCCCCCTTTCCTTCTCTCTCCCCCTCCCCCCCTCCCTCCCTCCCCTCTCTCTCCTCTTCTCTCCCCTCCCCGTTTTTCCTCCCCCTCTTTCTTTTTTCCCTTCCCTCCTCTCCTCTCTCTCTTTCCCTTTTCCTCTCTCTCCCCCTTCTCGCCCTCGGCTCCCCCTCCCCTCTTTCTACCCCCCCTTTCCCCCTTTTTCTCCTCTCCCCCTTTCCTCTCTCTCTCTCTTTTTCCCCTCTCCTCCCCTCTCTCCTCCTCTCTCTCTCTCCTCCCCTCCTTTCTCTCTCCCTCTCTCTCTCTCTCTCTCTCCTCTTCCGCCCCCCCTCTCTCATCTCCCCTTCCGCTTCCCCCCCCCCTCTCTCCTTTTCCCCCCCCTCTCCCTCTTTTTCCCCCCTCTCCCTCTTTTTCCCCCCCCCTCTCTCTCTTTTTTTCCCCCCCCCCCCCCCCCTCTCTCTCTCCCCCTCCCCCCCCCCCTCTCCCCATTTCCTTCTCTCTCCCCCACTCCCCCTTTTGGTCTCCCTCTTTTCCCCGTCTCCCTACCTCCCTCCCCCCCCAAAAAAAAAAAAATTTTTGTTCCCCAAAATTTTCCCCTTTCGCTCCTTTTTTTCCCCCTTTTCCCCTTTCCCCCTCTCCCCTCTCTCTCTCTCTCCTTCTCTTTTTTCTTTTCCCCCCTCCCTCTCCCTCCTCCCTCCCCTCCCTCTCTCTCTCTCTCCTTTCCTCTCCCTCTCCCCTCCCTTTCTCTTTTTTTCCCTCCCCTCTCCTCGTCTCTTTTTTTCCCTCTCCCTCTCTCCCCCCCTCTTTTTCTTCTTCCCCCCCTCCCCCTCCTCTCTCTCTTTCCCCCTTCCTCCCTCTCTCTCTCCCCCTCTTTTCCCCCCCCCTCCCTCTCTTTTTCTTTTCCTTTTTTTCCCTTTTTCTCCCCCCCCCCCTTCT
>NC_051387.1:58332104-58334604 GCF_015228065.2 Penaeus monodon
CTCCCTCCCTCCCTCACTCCCTCCCTCCCTCACTCACCTGATCCATCATGATGTTGTTGAGGGCGAATTCCACCGCCGTTCGCACAATCTTGGCGGCCGAGGGGGGGCGGGCGTGGCAGAGAGGGGGCGCTGCACCCTGCCCGACGCCGCGGAAGGAGACGCAGAGAGAGAGAGCAGGAGAGAGGTTAATAAAAGGGGAATAAGAATAATCTCGGTTAATGATAAAGGGAATGAGGATAAATTCGGTTTATTGAAAAGGGGAATAAGAGTAAACTAGGTTAATAAGGAGGGAATAATGAGAGAGAGGAGAAAGGAAGGAGAGAGAGAGAGGAGAGAGAGAGAGAGAGAGAGAGAGAGAGAGAGAGAGAGAGAGAGAGAGAGAGGAGAGAGAGAGAGAGAGAGAGAGAGAGAGAGAGAAGAGAGAGAGAAAGAGAAAGAGAAAGAGAAAGAGAAAGAGAAAGAGAAAGAGAAAGAGGCTAATAAAAAAGGGAATAAGAATAAGGTTAACAAAGTATGGTTAATAAAAGGGGACAATAAAATAGCTAACAAACAGAGAATAACAATAAAAATGAGAGTTAGTAATGAGGGAATAATAAAAAATATAAAGACGGGAAAAAGAACAGATTTGGTTAATAAGGGTAGTTAATAAAGGAGTAATGATAATATTAATGAAGTGGGAATTATGATAAAGGTAATGATGAGGAAATAATATGGAAAAGCTAATTAGGTGAATGGAGAGAGAACGCTAATTAGGTGAATGGAGAGAGAAAGCTAATTAGGTGAATGAAAAGAGAACGCTAATTAGGTGAATGAAGAGAGAACGCTAATTAGGTGAATGGAGAGAGAAAGCGAATTAGGTGAATGGAGAGAGAAAGCGAATTAGGTGAATGGAGAGAGAAAGCGAATTAGGTGAATGGAGAGAGAAAGCGAATTAGGTGAATGAAGAGAGAAAGCGAATTAGGTGAATGAGAGAGAAAGAAAGCGCTATAGAGAGAAAGAGAGAGAAGAAAAATGTCTGGTTAAAGAAAATAGGATAAAATACATGTAATGAATAATGATACGATGTTAATGAAGCGAAAATAAAAAGAAAAGAAAAGAAAAGAAAAAGGAAAGGAGAGAAAAAAAACAGCAACTAACCTAGTCTATAAATATAGTGAATATTAAGTAATAAAGCATTTATAGTGATTACACACAAAGCTGATAAATCGATGTTAAGTTAAGGTCGGCTAATAATGACGATAATGAGAGAGAAAATGGAAAAAAAAAAATAATAAAAAAATACTCACTAAGGCTGGTTAACAAATCACGTGAGAATAGTAATAAATAATGAGAAATATTAATTAGGTTGGCTAATTAGCAGGGGAAAGGGAAACGAGTGAAATTAATAGTAACGGTGTTTATTAACGAACTAAGTTAATGAACCGGGCAATGACTAGTGACGGCGGTTGTTAACAAGGTCGGTTGAAAACAGAAAAAGTGAAGAAAATTTGGAATATCATGAAAGTTATCGCTAATAAAGATGGTTCAAATGGGGAGGGAGGGAGGGGAGAGGGATAGAGATAGATAGATAAAGAGAGAGAGAGAGAGAGAGAGAGAGAGGAGAGAGAGAGAGAGAGAGAGAGAGAGAGAGAGAGAGAGAGAGAGAGAGAGAGAGACAGAGAGAGAGAGAGAGAGAGAGGAGAGAGAGAGAGAGAGAGAGAGAGAGAGAGACAGAGAGAGAGAGAGAGAGACAGAGAGAGAGACGAGAGAGAGAGAAGAAGAGAAGACGAGAGAGGAGAGAGAGAGAGAGAGAGGAGAGAGAGAGAGAGAGAGAGAGAGGAGAGAGAGGAGAAGAGAGAGAGAGAGAGAGAGAGAAGAGAAACGAGAGTAGAAGAGAGAGACAGAGAGAGAGAAGAGACAGGAGAGAGAGGAAGGAGAGAGACAGAGAGAGACAGAGAGAGTGAGAGAGGAGAGAGAGAGAGAGAGAGAGAGGAGAGAGAGAGGAGAGGAGAGAGAGAGAGACAGAGAGAGAGTAGACGAGAAAGAGAGAGAGAGGAGAGAGGAGAAGAGACAGAGAGAGAGAAGAGAGAGAGAGAGAGACAGAGAGAGAGAGACAGAGAGAGAGAGAGAGAGAGAGACAAGAGAGAGAGAGAGAGAGAGAGAGAGAGAGAGAGAGAGAGAGAGAGAGAGAGAGAGAGAGAGAGAGAGAGAGAGAGAGAGAGAGAGAGAGAGAGAGAGAGAGAGAGAGAGAGAGAGAGAGAGAGAGAGAGAGAGAGAGAGAGAGAGAGAGAGAGAGAGAGAGAGAGAGAGAGAGGAGGAGAGAGAGAGAGAGAGACGAGAGAAGAGAGAGGAGAGAGAGAGAGAGAGAGAGACGAGAGAGAGGAGAGAGGAGAGAGAGACAGACGAGACAGACAGAGAGGAGAGAGAGAGAGAGAGAGAGGAGAGAGAAGAGAGGAGGAGAGAGAGAGAGAGTGAGAGTGAGAGTGAGAGGAGAGAGAGGAGAGAGAGAGAGAGAGAGAGA
>NC_051387.1:58339604-58342104 GCF_015228065.2 Penaeus monodon
ATCCGGATAAGGGGAAATCCCGAGATCCCGGTAAAAAGGAGGCCAGTTTGGTCCGGATTCCCACGACGTTGGCAAAAAGGAGAAACTGTACAGCTGATGTGTTAAGAAAGTGATAATAAATTGATGTAAGAAGATGAGCATATTCAACGCACTTGTGAGAGAGATGGAAGAAAAAGATGGAAGGAAGGAAGGAGAGAGAGAGAGAGAGAGAGAGAGAGAGAGAGAGAGAGAGAGAGAGAGAGAGAGAGAGAGAGAGAGAGAGAGAGAGAGAGAGAGAGAGAGAGAAAGAAAGAAAGAAAGAAAGAAAGAAAGAAAGAGAAAGAAAGAGAAAGAAGGAGATAGAGAAAGAGAGAACAGAAAAGCCAACCAGAGAGAGAGAGAGAGACAGACAGACAAAGCGAGACACACAAAGAGAGAGAAGAAAGGGGGCAGTTGAAAACGAAATCGAATCGAATCTAATCCTTCTCTTGGTCTCAACTATTTCTGAACAAAAGACGCGTGTTGGAACTGAAACCCCGTGTCATCGTCAGCGCCAGACAAAGAGACTTCCCGCACGGATTAGCGAACACGCGTTCGAGAAAATAAAAATGATGATGGTGGTGATGATGATAATAACTGTAACAGTAAAAATAATGACAATAATAAAAAATTAGTTGATAACTAATATAATAATAATAATAATAATAATAATAATAATAATAATAATAATAATAATAATAATAATAATAATAATAATAATAATAAAATAATAATGATTTACCAAGGGAAAGAAAAAGAAAAAGAAAAAGAAAAAAAGGAAAAAAAGAAAGAAAGACAAACACACACACACAAATTATAATAAATAAACAATAATAAATAAGTAATAATAATAAATGAATAAAACAATAATAATAATAATAACAACAATAACAACAACAATAATAATAATAAATAATAATAATAATAACAACAAGAAAAAAACAAGGAAAGAACAAGAACAAAACAATAACAGCCACAACAATAATATATAATAATAATAATAACAAATAATAATATAATAATAATAATATAATATAATAATATAATAATAATAATAAAATAATAATAATAATAATAACAAAAATAATAACAACAACAATAAATAAAATAACAATAATAATAATAATAATAATAATAATAATAAATAATAATATATAATGACGATAAAAAAATAAAAATAAATGAAATAAAACTAATAAACCACAGTGTGGACGAGTAATATACAATAAAAGAACAACCCTAACCAACCCGCGGCGACGGACGCAGTCAAGAGCAGCCTCGATCTGACGCCTGAAGCTGACAGTCTCAAGGCGGACGCGCACCCCGGGCCCAAGCGCCAGCCAGCGGAGCCTCGCTCGCGGAGGGAACTTCCCGGTAAGAACAGCGAACGGGGAAGAACCAGAGGAAAGGAAATCGTATGGGAGGGAGGGAGGGAGGGAGGGGAAGGGGAGGGGTGACGGGCAGAGGGTGAGAGAGAAAGAGGGAGAGAGGGACGGAGAGAGAGAGAGAGAGAGAGAGAGAGAGAGAGGAGAGAGAGAGAGAAGAGGAAGAGAGAGAGAGAGAGAAGAGAGAGAGAGGAGAGAGGAGAGAAGAGGAGGAGAGAGAGAGAGAGAAGAGAGAAGAGAGGGAGAAAGAGGAGGAGAGAAGAGAGGAGAGAGAAGAGAGAGAAGAGGAGAGAGAGCAGAGAGAGAAGAGAGCAGAGAGAGAAGAGAGCAGAGAGAGAGGAGGAGGAGGGAGGGAGGAGAGGAGAGAGGGAGGGGGAGGGGAGAGGTGAGAGGGGGGGAGGAGAGGGGGAGGGAGGGAGGGAGGGAGGGAGGGAGAGGAGGGAGGGAGGAGGGGGAGAGAGAGAGAGAGAGAGAGAGAGGAGGAGGAGAGAGAAGAGAGAGAGAGAGAGAGAGAGAGAGAGAGAGAGAGAGAGAGAGAGAGAAAGAGAGAGAAAGAAAGAGAAAGAAAGAGACAAAAAAAAGAAAATGAGAAAGAGACAAGACAGAAAGAGAGAAAAAGAAGGGAAACGAGCGAGAGTGAGAGCGAGAGTGAGTAAGAGTGAGAGTGAGAGTGAGAGTGAGGGTGAGAGTGAGTGCGTCCGTGTGCGTGCGCGTGGATGCATGCACACGCGTACAGACATACACGTGTTACATTTGAGCAGCGGTTAATTTCAGCGACAGATGACAATAATATCCTTTTCACACTCGGTGAACATAACAAGACGTAACAGCTAAGATTCTGGTCCAATAATCTTAACGACCCCCCCCCCCCCCCGCCCAAAAAAAAAGACTTAAATTACTCCAAAGCTATTAACTGTCGCGTTATATAAAGAGCCGACAGTATGTAAAGATTTATAAAATAAAATGTCGCTTTGTGCCGCAAGATGACATGGTCTGTACTCGCGCGTGTCGAGTCATGCGGCGTGTGTGTGTGTGTGTGTGTGTGTGTGTGTGTGTGTGTGTGTGTGTGTGTGTGTGTGTGTGTGTGTGTGTGTGTG
>NC_051387.1:58347104-58402104 GCF_015228065.2 Penaeus monodon
GGGGGTAAACAAATGTTTTTCCAGATATTGTTACAAAAGTTACAGGCTAAAGCCTTACAACTGCAAGAAAACAACAGATCAAAAAGTTAAAAATACACTAGTCTGGAGTAAATGTAATGAAAAATATAACACAGATTTTCTGTTAAATGCCCTGGTTGTCTTCCTCCCTATGATCTACAACACAGACGAGGTTTCCTTTTCTATCATTAACATATGTGCAATTTTAAGAGACAAGTACTTTAGCTTGCATGACAAATCTTTTTTTTATCATTGCAATGGCCATTTTAATACATATACGCTTGAAACTTGATGCTCTCTCTCACTGAAGGCCCACAATCACAAGACTGACAAATTATTAGTGCGCTGTCAGGCAACAGCACTTGACCCTCCAACAAAAGGCCACAAAAATTCTGGTCTGTACAGCTTTCACTGGTTCATTATTTGTCAATAACCTCCTAACAAGACTGTCAATAAATGCCTAACAAGGCTTCATCTTGCCATAGAATACATGGAGGCATGTTGCCTTTGCTAGAGCACCAACAGACATAGAGGCTAGTCAGCACAAGGACAGTGGCCAAGGCAGTTTCTATTTTCTAAAAAAAATACTCAACTTATTCACAATTCTCATGTTAATATTTCTACTAGCTCTTTAGTTATCCATGCACATTACCTTTCAGTTTTCAAAGAATATGTTGTCACCACAAACAGCAACTACATATTCTCTGTCCACTAACTTGTATCATGCTCCACAATTTCAAGGTCAATCTTAAATCATTTCATCAGCAGAGAATTTATTCTATATACTTTAACTCTTGGATATGTGAATGGTTTGGTGAATTTCCATAAACAAAATAGCATATATACAAACTTTCGCAGTTATATAATCCATATTTAGTTCCAAAAATAGAATGAGCGAATCAACCATTAATTTCTTATAAGGAACTAATCCATCACAGAATACTTGGTACATATTCTCCTATTTCTACCTTCAATATTTTCAAAAAATAATAATCTTAGCTCCAATCTACCTCATAATTAGATTCAAAACGCAAAAATCACTTGAAGGTCTCCCAATTAACCACAACTTTCGCCACCCATTTCCCACCTTGATCTTCAGGACATGAGCTAATAAAACTCTCGTGTTATTTCCACACACCACACCATAAAACACAAGCCACAGGCACATTAACAGTCCCTGAACAGACCCTAAGATCACCATAATACCTCAAATACGACACAAACCTGAGGGCGTTGAGTGAGTGATAAAGCAGGCAGTAGTAGCAGGAGCAGGGTAAACAAAGGCCAATATTCTACTATAATTATAATTTTTCTAAAAAGAGTAAGAAACTTGATATTTTCTTTACTACCTGATACTAAGTTTATTTTTTTTCTTGTTTTTTATTTATAGTCTTGGTATTCATTTAGTGATAGACCTAATTTTGGTGTCGTAGTAGTTTTTAAAAGACTTATTCGTACTTAATTTATTTATCGAAGAATTGACTCGTAGTATTCTCAAAGGAAAGATCAATCAATTGTATTTTTAGTATGGTTGCATTTCTTAGTAACTCTTATTTTTGTCGTAAGAACTATTGATATAATTTCTAGTTTCATGTTTTGCTTACGGCTTTTTTCTTTTTCTTTTTCTTTTTCTTTTTTTTGTTGTAGCAATATGGATATACTTGTTCAATCAAGCATTGATATACTGATATTATTACAATATATATGTTGTCTATTTTCGGGTTTTGATAACATTCATGTAATTTCATTGGTATTCTGCATAAAAATATATATGATTTGATACTAAAAACACCTAGAAAGTCATATATCACGCTCTCTTTGCGTACATCTCATTAGTATCAAAGATAATGCCTATAATTTTACTCAGAATTTGTGGGAGAAAGTTTTAGGATAGCTCACAATGCCATATTAATCTTTAGTTGTGTTGACCTTGAAAACGAACAACTTTAGAAGTTCCTCTAAAGCCCCATCGCGGACGTGAACCAGAATTTATGAATGAAACAGCTGATTTTAGCGTTCGAGTGCACCTCAAAAATAATAAAATTTCTAGAGACCTCACAGATTTCAATAAAAACCTATATATCTACAGTATTTGAACGGAAAGAAAATAAAGAATTACAAAATTTGGCTGTTAAAGTCAACATGTTTAATTTACAATCGAACGCACGAAACAGCTGTTCGTGTGTAGACGTCAACAAGTGTGGTTCGCTTCTGACACTTCTAAGGATTAAGCCCCAAAGGAAACCCCAGAGATGCATTCCACAGGGAAATCCAGCATAGAGGAGCAGTTAGCACAGTATAGACTCAGGAAGAAGAGGGAAGATAGCTACAAAGACGTCAAAAAGCGGTTCTGGGAGTTGTTATGTTCAGCGATGTCTGTTATGAGGGGTAATAGCACAGCCTCCGAGGCCGAGAGCAGTTCAAGTGTTGATGATCAGCAACCCAGAGAGCATTCCGATGTGAAGGTGAATATTGTGGCTCTTAATATGTCAGTCTGTTGGTCATTTTATGAATCTGTCTATCTCTGTATGTATATATCTATTAACCTCTCCGTCTATGTGTCATTCTGTGTATCTATGTCTTTTTATCTATATATCCATTCATCTGTACCTGTGTGTGCATCTATATCAATATCTATCAGTTTTATCAGTCTATCTCTATCTATATTGGAAAGTTTATATAAATATGTATTGAAGAAGTTGTAAATGTCTTTTAAATCAATATCTCGTTATTTGAGTGTCATGTGCATGTTAGGCTAGGTTTGGGGTGGGATTTAAAGCTCTGATATGAAAGTGACCATAGGAGAACCATCTTCTTAAAAGAGAAAATGGATTGGGGTATGTAAGAGAGGAAACTGTTCAGTGACTATAGATCATTTTTATTTCTAGGTGAATAAATGTTCAAGCCATGTGTGTCATTTCTTAGACTCAGCTGATAATGGCCTGTTACACTGAACCACCAAGTGATAAGAATCTTGTGATGTGTACAGAACAGGTTCTTTTGAGGCTTAGGTTGTGGATATTACTTCAGAAGGTACTGAGAATTTTTAGAGGATAGTTTTCAAATTCACTTTTGACGAATGGATGTTACATAGTTGTTCTTCATAGTTTTCAAATTACCTCTGACTTCTGCTGATAAGAATTAATGATACAATAAAGAATATAGTTAACTAAACTTCTCATGATTTTTTGTTCTGTTGTATGTGAACTTTTATCGTGTGCAGTTAAGTCATAAATCTATGGTTTCCTAGAAGCCATAATTTTATGGGAAGTGCTTATTTCTCTGGCATCTAGTAAGCAGTTTTTGTGAGACAATTTGGTTGTCAGTGTTTAGTATTATATATTTTTTTTTTTTCTAATGAAAGCACCATTTTTCATTAGTTGAACAGCCATTGTGAGCTTGTGTTGAAACATGGCAGACAAACTGTTGCAGTTATTTGCCATTTTCTTTTACTACAAATAACCCCCAAAACATATAAACCCCAAAATAAGAGCTTGTTCTTTTTCAGATCATGTTTATCAGTAAATCCAGGAAAATTATTAAAATGTCATGTAGTTAGATTAGAAATCCCAAACAAGTTTTGGAATAATTCACTCAGACCCAATATTTAATTTTTTTTTTATAACCTCTCACTTCTCATTTTTATTTTAAATTATCAAAAGTTTGGATATTATTATATTTTGGATTTTTTTTTTTCTATTTAAAGTTTTCAGGATTTGTTTAGTTTTGCATTTGTATTTTTTCAACAGATTTTTATTTTATTTTTTCTTAAATTACCTGTTTTTATTAACATATGTAATATTATTCATTTAGTGGAGACAAACCTTTTCAGATTTATGCTTGTGTGTAAGTTGATATGAAAAAAAATAAAACTTCATAAAGATATATATTTGATATATATTGGGAAGAGGTGTGTGGTACATGCAGGTATATATAGATATATTTATAGGTTATAAAAAGGATTGAGGCAACAAAAGACAGCATCCTGGTTTCTGGTAATCAAATGAATTTCAAGTGTATTCTGTAAGGGTTCATAGACAAGATCGTCAAATATTATATTATATATTTTATTAGTATTATAGATTTGGTTTTATTGTAGTTAGTGTTATTGTGACAATAATTAGTACTCTTGATTATATCTTTATTACTGTATCTTTTCTTTCTTCTTGAGTTTCCATGTAGTTTAATGTGGAATTGTCCAGATATATTTGTGGTTTTATTTTAAGAGGTCTAACCAGTTCTGTTTCATTAATATTTAGTGATCTTACCGTGCCATTTTGTAACAGAATTACAAAAATATGTAGATGTCTAAAGCAGGGGTTCCCAACCTGGGGACCACAGGGTACTTTCTGGGGTGCCATGGGGGAATGTGAAAACTATGACGTCAAATTATACCAAATTTTATCTCACCTACAATACCTACATATATTCATCTCACATATCAATAAATTGGAATCTTTCCACATGGTGTTCTTGTCCTAGAGCTACAGACACAATTACAGTATGCATGACTAGTAATAACTGAGTCTGAAAAGATGACAGCCACTGTACAGGGCCATAGAGATTATACATTGGTCAGAGCCACAGAAGGAAAAAGGTCGGGAACCACTGGTCTAAATGAACTGGTAATATCTCAAACAATATTTTTGTTTCAGATTTTTATTTTATTTTTATTTTTATTTTTTTTTTCCACAATTGTTTTCAGAATTTAAAGCTCCTTGCTGATACAAGTTTGTTTACAAAAACAATCAGTCTTATGTAATATGAAGTTTTAGTAACATTTAGAAGAAAATCAGCTGGACTGCTAAATAGACCCTTTGAGTTTCATTATGTCTACTCTGTTTGTGTTAGAAAGCTAACGGAAATTTTCACCACCACAGGAACTTCGCAAGAGATTAACTGTTACGAGAGAGTCCTCCTCAGGCACAAGTGCAGATCACAGCGATGCAGACAGTGCAGGAAACACCACACTCCCATCCTTTAGCACCTACACAAAGTTGGACTGGATTGCTTTAGGGTTGAAATGTGCCATGTGGTTGATTCTCTTCAAGATCTTCATCTTACTTGAATTTGGAGCTGTATTTTTCATCTTCAGTGCCTTTGCTTTTATATGGTAGGTTTTAGAAGTGTGGTGATTATCACTTTCATTCATTGGTGTATGGAAAACAAAGTGGTAAATATTCCCAGGTAAAGCTGAGAAGTCTTGATTTGTTTTATTTTGGTTCTTAGTGTAAGAGATGGGTAAGCAGAAATTTAGTGTTTGAAGTAATTTGTGAGTGTAAAGGTAACATGTGTAAATTATTTATGTGCATGTAGTTTCAGCAGCAACCTTGGCTTGTGCACTTGAGCAAATCAAAATTTGTAGCATGATAGCTAAGAAATGAACGCACAGCTAAGGAATGGATGTTAAGCATACCTTTATACCAACCCAGAGAGAAAGTATTTTATGGGCTTAGATTTTTTTTCCCATATTGCATGTAATTTTCAAGTAGGTATGCTTAATGCTATTTTGGAAAATAGTTCAGCATTCTCTTAATTAACAATTGGAATCTACAAGTAAGTTTTACTGTTTCAGGAATCTTGCTATTAGAAATTAACAAGTATTGGGTGTTTAAACTCATTGCTGCAACCTATTTAGTCATTCATTTAAAGTTAAACAGAAGGTTTAATGGTTAATGGTCACAAAGCAAAATAAATGCGCTAGACATCAAGGGGCACTATAGAAAGGTGTAATAGTGAAAAGGGTAAAAAGGGGTTTAGTTCATAATTAAATATGATGCACATCAATAGTATTAACTCCATTTTATACTACTATACAAGGTAAGGTATCAGTTGAGAAAATCGTTTCTATGAATAAAGATTTATAATGATAGTTAAGGCTGCAAATATTGCATGCAATAGTTTATTACAATATGTCAATATGTACAGGCAAGTTTTTGTATAGAAGAATGGGGACTTCTTTTCTTTCTAAATTCCCTGTTCACTACTCATAAGTTGTAGTTTTATGTAAATATGCATTTTTGTAATTCTAACTATTATCACATGTTCCAGGTACAACATGAGATCTGAGCCCAAGAAAAAGGGGGAAATAAGTGCCTACTCTGTCTTTAACCCCAACTGTGAGACAATAGATGGAACTCTGTCTGCAGAACAGTTTGAAAGGGAAATTTTACATAAGATGTAGACAGAGGCACAGGGAATCACAAGATCCATTCCAGGAAATTAAAAATGAAATATTTTGTTGCAAGTCAAATATATTTATCCATCTTCACAATTATTTTGATTTTCATTTTGTTTTTAAATAACTATTTGGTTAACTTTTTTTTTGCACTTCAGTTTTACAGATGTTAGAATAAGCAAAAAGTTTATGAACTACAAGGACAGGGTTTTGGTGGGAGTGAAATATTAATCGTTTCATGTCCTTGGATCATCACTATTGTCTTTCAGTAGATATAGGATTTCAATAATAATTATGATTTTGATACTTTTCTTGCTGTGAGGTTTATTCCACCAACAACTTTTATACTTTGCTTTTGTTCCAATGTTTTCTGTCAACCCACCTTGGAGCAGTTATCCCTGTTGAAATTAGTTTCGAAGTTTGTATCTCTTGCATTTATTGCATGGGTTTTGGAAAACAGACTAGATTATTTTCTGTTTTGGTTTTATGTATTTACTTTTAAACAATTATCATGTCCTGTCCATTGGATAATGCCAAGCAGTACAATCTTTCCAGTGGAAAAGTGGAAATTTGCCTTCATATAATACTGATAGTTACCAATTATTGCAAAATGTGATATAACCCATTTCTATTTTTAAAAAAAGGTCTGTGATTGGGGTGACATAGATTTATAATTTAGAAATAAAGGTTATGAAGAAAGCCAATAATCAAAACACTTTATTTTTCAAAAAAAATGTACACTGTACAATGGAATAAACCAGTACTGACTGAGTAAAGAGCCGAAGCTTTGAGCAAAAAACAACGTGAACCATGAGATCCTGAAGGAAGGGCCAAAAAAAAGGAAATCCATTTGGCAATTATAGTAACTACAAATTCCATTGGTAAACAAAACCTAATAAAACCAGGGAATCAACAATTACTCACACTATTGTCATACCATGGAAAAAAAAAAAGGTAAAGATTAACATGCAATCAATAGCAGTAAATTTCTCCAAACAAGAAAAGGCAGTTGGCTAAACCAGATGACTATTTCACACGACTTTCATTTTTACTTCATTATACAATGCTGGTGTGCAAAAAATGGCAAAGGAACCCCATTCTGTAAACTGAAAGTCACTAGTCTGGTTGGTGGAAGAAGCAAATTCCATAACAATAGTTCCTGATGACTTTTGACTATTGAAAAATCTTTATATTTTTATTTTTTAATAAAAGCTGCAGTAGCTACAAACACAATTATTAATGAATACTTAATAATACTAATAATGCCTTCAAGCAAAATGTAACTACTGGTGATTTTCAGTCTACATGGGAGTCTTCCTTGGCAGGTAATGGAACATCTTCAGCCAATAACGTTCAGAACCACAGGAATTTAAGAAAAATCTACTTCAACTTTATTACACAACCAGAACAGGTACTACCAATTCCATATAGTATGCTTGTCAAGGTCATTTTCATCAGGGGGAGGATAAAAATAAAAAATAAAAAAAAACATATCAGAGAAGACAGCAAAACTTGAAAAAGAAAAGGAAAATTATTGATTCGCACAATAATGCCACAAGAAAATGTCTAAAATAAGAACACAGAAACTGCTCTTTAGAAAGTCTGAAAAGCCAATGGCAAGGAACCTATTAATCCTTGTTTTTTTTTTTTTCTTTTTTTTTTTATATTTTATTTTAGAGATATCACAGCCTTGGCCTAAAAGATTTTCCTCTACAACTCCAAAGTTTGGTTGAATACATACACATGTGATATTTAATTTACTTTGAACTGTACTGGATCCCTTGATGTAGTAAAGTTATTGCCAATATCATAAAAGAAATTGTGAGCTAATAAGGCACACAAACTAAATCCATATTTTTATTTTTCAAATATATAAATATACTGGTTTGCAAAAGAACCTTTAAAAAATGAAAAAAACATCTTTTTTATTAAGCAGTATTTTCAATATAAAAGCATAAATGAGAATGGAATATGACATGAAATAATTTAGAGACTGAAAACGTTTAAGCCTAGGATGAAATGAACATGATGGCCACAGGAGAAACGTGATTTTGAATGACTGGACAATTGGCCATATTCAAGAAAAGTAGAGAGAAAAAAATATATATGTATTTACACAACTGGTCACTACAAGAGTTCAATGGATTTTGTCACTGTGCACAACAGTCTGGTCCACATGGTTTCTAGCAGAAATACAACTGGAATAAAATTTCTTTCTAAATGTTCACAACAGTTTCACTAGCTTACAACCATGTCTCACACTCCTGAGGTTTGGCATTTCCTCAAAAGAAAATTAGCCCTTTTGAAGGATTAAAACAAAAATAATAAGTATCTATATATGTATAATATATATTTATATATCACCTTCAGTTCTTTCTCATTTTTCCAAATGAAACAGTAACAAGTCATTTTCCACTTCACTTATATTTTTCAAATTCAACTATTAACCCTCGTCACAGTATCTCTGAGGTACGTACAGTATATACACAATAAAAATTTTCAACACATCTTTTCCAATGTGAGCACCAGTAAATCCACTGTTTGATCACCAAAGTATATTGCTGACTAATTATATTTTCTCTTTTTTTTTCACAAAACCAATTAACACTGCACTTAAAATATCTCGGGTGACGTCTGTCTAGATATGCTGCGGGTCACTCTCACGCCTGGAGATGTCTGAGTCGCAATTGTCCGTAACTCTACACGCGCACTACTCAGCAGCTGTGCAACTTCTCTCGGCGAGACGTATAGACCTGTTCGTTGACGTCTGGTGTGTCCTTTATATGATTGAAATTGAAATCAGTAATGTTAAGTTTTGCATTGGATGCCTAAATCTATAGAGATCTATATTTATAAAACTAAAGCTACAGCAAAATATAGTTTACTTTGAGTAAACTTTCTACGTTATACTATATGGTATTCTACTTTCTACTTAAGTGTTACCTGATAATGATTTGCCTTGTAACAACACATACTGTGTAAGGCTACCAATCATAATCCTGAGCAGTTTAGCAACTAGGTAGAGTTGATATGATTCCCAACCTAATGAAGGTAATATCTTTCATACCTTCAACAAATGGGAAAACTTTGAAAATTACTGTAACAGAACTCTTTGCAACCTGAATGTACATCATTATTAGTTACAACATCCAAATAATAATATTTATTATTCATATTCTCATAAACCTTTATATAAACATCCTGAATTTACAGTACAGTAGATATGTATATATAGAGATTTCCTTATCCTAAGAGGTCTTGAATTATGACTAAAATTATCTAAATATTAAACCTTTGAGGTATATATATTTTTAAAAATTAACTTCTGATATAACAGTATTGTATACTGCAAAAACTTACTTACTGATTAGCAATAAACATAATTAATGTATCTATAGTTGGTATTAAAAAAAAAAAAAAAAAAAAAAAAAAAAAAAAAAAAAAAATATCTTAACCCATTGGATTCAGGTGACATGACTCATGTGAAAAAACTGAGGGGACTGTGCCATCATGAAATCTTCAGCTTAGGTCTGGGGTGACAGGACAGACACACTGTAAGATCTGGGAGAAAGACTACACTCCACGGGCACTGGGGAAGAGTGGCTTGCACTATTACAGGTAAAAAAGGGGTGGAATGTACCATCTGCCAGCAATGACTGGAAGGTGGACACTATTTCCGTGCTCCGGATTCTATTCCTACCTGTGACTTTCAGCCCTGAGTGTTTTATAAAATTTAATAACATGAGAACATTTAGAAAATAATAACAATATTACTTATTGTTTTCATAACTGCAAAGAGTTGTAGACTACCTAATGGGATAATGTGGAGTCTGCTTACGGAAAACACGTCTACTGCCTCTGTTACTGTATAATAAATAATAATTACAAAGCTAGGAAAATGGCAAAAAAGCAAAAATTGCTTATATAGCCTAGATTCATATGAGCCAAACCTAAAAGCCACACTGCCAGGAATCACTACTCAAGTAATGTTCAGATTCTGACCCACAGGCAGGTCAGGAGGCACCTGGATCCAACAGGTTAATGCTTATGTGCGTATATATGTATATATATGTTTTATTTTATAAATACATACAAGTATGCATTTCAACTGGGGGAAAAAAAAAGAGGGTAAGAAATACAAACTAAAAACTACAATATAGGAGTAATGCTACTGTTACTACTATAATGCCCATCTAAAAGATACCAAAGTAAAACATTTGTACATATTTAAAGCTATCTGTATCATTCAAACCTGTAAGACAAGACAGATACAAAGCACTTGAACATACCCATGGAATATATATTGCACTACACACCTTTCAGTAATGTGTGCACACCCACGCATGCACGCACGCACACACGCACGGACGCACGCACATGCACGCGCACACACACGCATGCACGCACATACACACTCGTAAGGCACAATGACGAGAGCAATTGAGAGATTTGGGCTACTGTTTTTTCTAGTAACCTGTCCTTCATGATAAAGATCTTTATCTGGCACAATACTGTGAATATCTTAGCACTAAACATTGCGTTGAAAAACACAAGTCTCTTCCTTCTCATGAGAAATGCATATAAAATGCACTCTTGAACCTATTTATACAAATATTCTGTAATCAGTTTTATTAGCTCTAAGCCAATGATTTGACAGCCAGCCTGGACCTGGTGACAATGGCGTATGTTGACAGGACTGTGGACACGCAGCTCCATGCGTAGGAGACCCAACAGCGTTTCACGCCTGTCAGGGATGATCTTAAAATCAGCATTTCATTTCCAAAGGAATTATCTTTGGAATATGAAATGCAGAGTTTAGTTGCCTTCATTTCCTTTCTTGATATTTTACTTTGAAATCAATCTTTCAAACAGCACTATCTTGTGAATTTGCATTTGTGATATGCTAAATATAGGATTTTATTTATAGAAAATTAACATCAGGATAATAAACACTTAACTTCATATATGACCTTAATATTTGGAAATCAAATGCAGTTATTATATACTTAAACTCTTCAAAACGAAAGGAAAGAAGGCAAAAAATTTGAATGTTCATTGCAATAAATTGGCTGTGTGGAAATTATACCATGATTAACTAGAAAAACAAATCAATAACCAAAAAAACTCTCATGCTTTCATTTTCATATTTAAATATTTGACAAAACAGCTTCTCTCCAACATACAGGACCTAAAAGAAAATGTTTGATCATCCCAAGTGTTGTGTGTAGAGTAGGAACAGGGCAGAAAAACAATATAACACAGAGAACTCAATACTATTAACTCATAATGGCATTGAATTATCCATGTTATGTTGAATTTACCAACAACCTGATCACTCTTTGTCTGTGTCAGTGTTGGATGCCTTAAATATAACCCATGGGTAAGAAGGTACTAATAAACAGTATAGATAATGGTAAGAAACCAATGAACATGGACTGATGCCCTGTTTACACCGTCCTTCAATGATTACTACAAACAACTTACCATCTTTGCAATAACAACCAAAACACCAATAATAGACAAACTTATACTCTAATAGGAGGAGAAAGGAAGAAAAAGTTAGAAAAAATAAAATACAAGAACAACATGACACTGTCTACCAGCTCTTGCTCAAGAGGTGACACTTACCCTTTTTAACTGTATTATTATTTTGAGGAGCCATATAGGGAGGAGAGGGAGCCGTTGGAGAGTAATAGATGGTGGCGTCGTTCGAGTCCTCATTCTCCGAGGAATCAAACATTTGCGGTGACCCAACATCTGATAAGGAACTAGAATAACAATAGGTTTCGCAGTCTGAGGTGGATGACAGGCGCTCAGCACGTCTCCGCATCACAGCTTCCATCTCAGGGGTGAACTGTGTTGGGGGCTCTTCCCCTGTGGGGCTGCTTCTGTTGCTGTAACAGTTGCTGTAAAGGAAAAATGAATTAACCACTTCATCCACAATGTAGCAAGATTGTAAGCTATGTGAGAGAAAGGAAACTGAGGAAAAGGGGGGAGAGAGAGAGAGAAAGAGAGAGAGAAAGAGAGAGAGAAGAGAGAGAAAGAGAAAGAGAAAGAGAGAGAGAGAGAGAGAGAGAGAGAGAGAGAGAGAGAGAGAGAGAGAAAGCAGGCAAGAAAGCCATTAAAGCAAGTAAAAATAAAGAAGCAAGATATGTGGAACTTTTAGACTTCATCTAACTGAATCTGATGATAAAAACTACTGTAGCTCACCTATTGTGCCTATGACGTTTTTGGCAAACTGGTGGAGATGCCGACTTCTCTCTGATCTTGTTCATGATTTCAATCATCTGTGGGGTAGGGTTGTCAAGGGACGTGTCCCGAACAATGCCTAATCTCTTGGGTCTCTGCTTCATTTTACGCTCGGCCATCTTTTGATTTTCCTTCTCAATCATTACGTCTTCAGGGTCTATGTAGGCGAACTCTGGCTGATTAGGCTTGCTCAGACTGATACCTATCAAGGAATTTCTGGGGCAGGTTCTTGTATTAACCCTAGCAGGAGAGAAATAAATCAGTACAAAAATAACCAAAAAGAAGTAAGTAACAAGTAAGATATTAATTTTAAAGGAGTTTCTCTTTTTTTTCCTTAAGTCATTTATTATATTCACTTGCTCAATTTGCAAATCCTGTTACGAAAATTGATTCTAGGTTGGAGTTTTGCATACCTCTTATTCCTTGGCCTACATGGAGAGATATTAGAAGCCCTCATCATCTTCTTGGGAGTGAAGTCCGATATATTTTCCTCCTCCTCTGAACGCCGCTTTGTGGTTTTCTAGAAAGCAAAAATTTCCATGGGGGTTAGCAATTTCTAGGAATGTCATGCATGCAACACATCAGCAATACAAAATATTTGACTTCAATTCATATAGCTCAATGAACAAAGTACAAAAACACACACACACACACACAATTGACCAAAAGAAAATAAATACACAAAAATTAAGAAAAAAAGCCAACACCCATGAAAATCTTTGCTGTCTAAGGATGCAGAAGAAATACCAAGTTCTCGAAATTCCTTTATTGATCATCATCTCTACACCAATCTCAGTTCCTTGCTCTGGACATACAAAGTAACTAAACAAAGCTTTTCTAGCAATGTATTGCAATACAAGATACTGCTACGTAAGGAAATAGATGCAATTACAACATGAGAATGGAGTGTATAAAAATAACAAAATGACTGAACACGATTTCTGGTTTCCATATTACTTCACTAGCCAAAATTTCTCATAGTAAAAATAATAAATTGGCACCATGGTCTCACCACCATAATCAGGCACTTCTGGAATGTATCTAACGCTTCTTATTCATAAGGGCAATCATCTGAGGGGTAGGGTTGCTAATGCCCGCATACTTTGAGGTGTCAGGAACATCTACAGCAGCTCCCCTGCCCCTTCCCCTGGACCCACTCCTACCCCTGCCCCGTCTTCCAACATTGGCTTTGTTACTCGTGTTCTCCTTCTCTGACACAGGGGACGACTCCCTCGTACTACTGCCACTGCGGCTAGAAGCACCTCTACCCCTCTTACTAGCACCTCTAGCTCTCTTAGCACCACTCTTCTTGGGCTTCTTTTCTGACAGTTCTTCCTCATCCTCCTGCTCTTCTTCATCTTCCATTTCTTTACTATCTCGCTTTCTTACCTTGCGGTCGAGACGCGACTTGGGTTTACGTGACACTGGCACTGGTGTTGCTGACATAAACACCAGCTTCCCGTCATCCCGGTAGCCCTTGGCCTTTAAGCCCTCGCGGAGGATGTTCCGGCACTTCTCGTAGTCAGGCTTCTCGTCAAAAGCCAGGTTGACCACGTATTCTAAATACTCTTTCAGACCTGGTGATGAGAGACAAAAAAAGCTTAGGCTTAACTTAGGTATATAACTAGATCTCTAATTAACTCTTAATCCAAAACAAATCTATTTTGCCACAATTAATTTTTTTTCTTTTCTTACCTGGAGGCTGGGTTTCTGGGAAACACTGCGACATAAATGTATCTAGTTTCTCCATGTAGCCCCTCTTCTGATTAGCTACATAATTGCAATCTTGTAACTTATCTTCCCAAGGTAGTCGTGAACAAAGCCACTGTGTCATGTTGTAGCCAAGGATCTCTAGGTCTCCTCGTCGGGAGTGAGCTGCAACAAAGATAATTGCAAATATCAGTATCAATATTCAATAACATGTTACTGTAATGCAAAATTACATCACTGAAACATTCCTTTCCTTAACATGAGCTTGTCATATCAAGTTTCCTTACAATGCCTACTTACCACCAATGTGGGCATCCCGAGATGTAAATTCTATGGTGCCATCATGGGCCTTCCTCTGATCAAACTTGTATTCTTTGTGCTTCCCATCGTTGGCATAGCGACAGGCCAGGCCAAAGTCAACGAGGAATACCTGGTGTTCAGTGCCCGGTTGGTGTCCGATCAGCAGGTTGGATGCCTTGATGTCAGCATGGATGTACTCCTTGCTATGGATGTATTCCAGCACATCCAACTAGAAAAAAAGATTCAACAATAAGCATTTACCATTAATCAAAGATGCAAGTACAAACATGTGCACTGGATATAAACTTGCACTACTTTGACCGAGTCTACTCACAATTTGAATGCCCACTTGAAAGACGGTCTTGAAGGAGAATCTCTTGCTGTGTCTCTCGAGGATCTTCTGCAAGTCCATGCCAAATCTCTCCATGACCATGAATCTGTACTTCTGGCCATTGTATTCAAACGAGCCTGAGCCCAGGTACTTTGGCATGCCCAGGCGCTTCAGCTTCTTCTCCTTCTTCCAGGTTTCGATGTGCTCTGGCTTGGCTACGCGCATGTAGCAGTGCATCTCCGCAAACAGTGGGCCATTGCTGTGAGGCTCCACTTTGATAACATAATCGGCTGAATCATCCACTGGTCTGTCTGTTTCATTGGAAGCCAAGTAGATCTCTCCGAAGCCACCCACACCTGCAAGAGAAACCCATTCACAGGTGTCAATGCCGAAGATCCTACACAGAACAGCACCAAACAGAGAGGCAATTCAAGTAAGCCAATCAACATCTACAGAGGAAAATAACACTTGTCTACTCACCAATACTATTACCAATTCTCCAGTTCTTCTTGGCAATATCTGTTACGACGACCCCAGGGGCAATGGGGTCGGGCAGCTTGAAGCCGTTTGCTGCCACACGCTTCTTGGGAGCTGCCTTCGAGCCTCCCTTGTTTGCGGTTGCTCCTCTGCGGGGAGCCATGTCCGTCTAGCTGGCAGGTTCGGTTTAGGACAAATGTGTTTTCCCTTCACTTGTTCTCCCCTAGTAGCACCAAATCTCTCACTTGCTCTCTCAAAATCCTGCAAAGAAAGGAGAAAGACAAAAGTCAGTGCTGAAAAATCTCTTACGAGGCCTTGCACGATATTTTCTCTTCATTTCGTTCAATTCATAGCTTAGCTCCTATCAATAAAATAACCTTTGTTATCACCTCCATTGAGATCTATAGAATAAGGTATACACTAGTCACACCATTTCATCTTTCCCACATTGAAATCAATCTTAAAGGAAGAAATAGGTTTTCTTTGGTATTATCACTGAACAATATTTCTTTAAAATTGTGACCATTCTGAGTCTTTTAACCAAACAGATGACACTGTCTTAGCCTGATAAGGAGAACTGAGGTAACGTCCTGATAAGTAATGTACCAATAACACGATGATTAAAAACACTAAACTTTACAACGCACCTTCCACAGACTTCTCTAGGGCTCCTAAACTTAAACCAAACTAAAAGCTAAAAACTAAAATTAAAAGCAAATTCCTCGGGACAAACTACATAGGCCTATCCATCCATTCACCTTCGAAACTCTCTCGAAGTTGCCCTTTTCCGCAAACCTCAACCTCAACCTTAAAAATGCATACACACAAATCGCCTTGCGCAAGAAGTAGTACTCGAACCCAGAGAAAATAGGGCCGAACGAGGTAGAAAACCTTCCCCAAAATACGAGCGAACGCTTCTGCCGGAGACGTGGCAACAGCGCATCATCTGATCGCTTTTCTCCCCGAATTTTCCTTCCCAGACCGCCCGAGTCGCCTCGCCTCTTTCGCCCTTTCCCCGCTCGCCCTGGCCGCCAAGCCCCCACACACCAAGGAACCTCCTCTGTGCCGCTTCCTGAGCAGCCCCGAAGGCGCCGAGGCCGCCCAGCGCGAGCCCCCCGTCCCCGCACGGCTCGCCCTCGCCTCCGACCCGACGAGGAACAACAAACATCCCCCACATTCCGCCCGACCCGAATTCACGCGCTCGAACCCCACCCGCGGGAAAAAATCACCAAGAGACGAATAAAACCACTGCCTCACCTCAACTTAAAACATAAAAGGAAGCCAAAAGCGAGCTCCTAAATCACGTGGAGTAACCGCCTCATCTCGAAAAAGCGTGTCCCTGCGGGCGGCTGCCTCGTCCCTCCGCCTCTCCAGCGCGACAATGGCGGGAACGGCCGAGCATCGCGTTGCGCACGCCCCGCCCCCGCCCGCCGCGTCCCAGCCCGCGCCTCGGCCGCGGCTTCGGACTCCGCTCGTGTCCGGCGGGGAGGGGGAGGGGGGCAGGCGAGGTGGGGGGCAGAGGGACGGGGAAGGGGGGGGGGGGCGAGTCTATTTTGCATGAAGAAAGGGTAATGGTTAAGCCTTTGGGGTTGTACACGTAATATCGGCGATTTTTTTTTGCGATGATTACAGTTGGCGCTGCGGCGAAAAAATGCAGGTACTTTTATTACCTCAGTCCATGGTGATGTGGAATGTTTACGTGTTCAAGCCGAACGCCGCTCTGCGACATGCGAACACTCAGGTGCATATATAGCATTCTTAAGTGAACAATTTCTACAAGTTCAAGCATGAACATTTTGCCTCCCGCAACATGATGTCATGGGCCATATTGCACGTCATTGAGTATAACACGAACTTTCGCAACCATGGAGCAATTTTAGGAAAAATAACTGATTTTTAATTGACAAGCATTAAAAAGTTCTGATATATGATTCTATCATGAACTAATCGTTAGTGGTGCAATAACCTACGAACAATATTGCGCTCAGTAAAAAGTATGCACTGAAAATACAATGCATATTTCCATCCATCTAACAACAATATATATATATATATATATATATATATATATATATATATATATATATATATATATATATATGACAATACAGGTTTATGAGGACCACCAGCGAAACATGCACTATACCTGTATGAAGGTTCGAACTTCCGTGCAAATTTAGTTCAAGCTCACTGTTTCGGTAGATCATCTTACTTCATCTTGGTTCATAGTTTCTCCCCATTAGCTTTCCAATAACGGGACCCGAACGAATGATACTGTTCACATTACACATTCTACAATAATATCCTTCCTACTAGTCTCTCTCTGGAAGATGGTGCCCCCCCCCCCCAGAAATGAGCAAGGGAAGGCACTTTGGGCGAGTTTCCCCATCTGCCATGCTACTGGAAGTGCTTCCTTAGTCCGTAAGTGCATCCTCTTCTATGTAGTTTATCACTGATCCCAAGTGTAATTTGAACCTAATCTGCTGCCAATAAGTTCATCAGTATAATTCGTGAAGGGTTCGTCTGAAGGGTGGGGGTATCTATACTGCCTGATGTTCGTTTCCACATATCGACAACCCTTTCTCTTTGCCCTACACCCGGACTTTATATCCTAGAAAGCATTTTGAATGGTTTTCTCCTTCAGATTGAGAAACAATTTTCGACGCTGAAACCTAAGCAAGAGCAAACTTTTGCGTTCATATCGTACTGAAAGGCATGCAAATCTTTTCAGAAAGATATCTATATTTTCAAGATTTTCATGATACGAGGCAATAAATCCCCCCCCGCGATAGCCAGGTAATGCAGCTCAATAAACCTTTCCTGGTCAGTGAAACATACAACTGCTAGTGCCCTATCGTCCCCGTCAGGTTGGATGTGCGGATATTCCTTAGAGCACAAGCCAGGAAGCTTAGCGGGGTATCCCAGAAGGCAACAAGTGAGGGTCAGCATCAAACACTAGCGACGCACCGTCCTTCCGAACAAATTCACTTTTGACATGCCAAATGAGTTCAGACAAGGAAATCTGTGTCCCTATTAAACGCAAAAACGACTTCTACGTGATGGGGAGAAGACACCCCTCGCGTTCCACCTTACAGAAACTCAGAACAAGTCAAGATTGCCTCGGGTTTGTCCACCAGTCTGGCAACGCTGCCTCAAGGCCTCCTCTCATTTATCAAAGTGGTCTCGCCTCGGTCGCACTGAACTTGAACCTAATACGGCTGTGTATTTTGGGTAACGCGACTCCAAGACCTCTGAAGTAGCGCCTGATTCTTCTTCTCAAGACAACGGCAATTATGGACAGGGCAACCAAACATTATTCTAATTGCCTTGTCCACCACAACAGACGCATGGATAATGAAACCTGGGAAGCTGCACTTATCCCTGGAGAGCTCGACAACGTCCGCCACCAGAGAACTGAATAGCACGACACAGGCACAGGAAATGATACAAACTTAAAAAACCAGCTCCCATCTCTATCGTACTTAATTCGTGGTCACCAGTCGAAAATACTAAACTCCCCCATTTCTATAATATTAGATAATAGATTCACAGCTACTGATAAGGTATATCGAAAGAATTACATGTAAAAACTTAAGGAATATATATACTGTACATGACCCACAACCATCAGGAATATGACCTATGCAGTAAGTTATGCCTTTGTGCAACGTTCAGGTGGCCTTATTTGGTATTCAGCAAACTAGTCCCGAGAGGAAGGACAAAAAAGCGGTTTAAAAAGTTTTGTTTCCCGAATGTTATTTTAGTGCAGGGGCAGCGTGTTCGTACTTACTGCACTATGCTGTCGTTTTGTGCCCATGTAGTCTTCCATTGCAACAGCTGTGGATCGGTTCTCCTGCATCCACATATGCGTACATACATACATGCATACATATACCCACACCCACAGAGTATAGCTTTACTGTTATTACTATTTTCATTGTACAAATTAATTACCTATCGCAGTGATAAATTAACAATAACAGAAAATCAATAACAATAACAATTATAATAATAACAATGACCATAATAATACTGATGGTGATGATGATGACAATTATATAAATAATAATGACCCCAGCAACAACAATAGCAGTATTTGTAAAATTAATATTAACAATATTGTGTATGGATAAAATAATAATGAAAACACGAATATCAATAATGAATGAAAACACGAATATCAATAATGAAAAATAATAACAATTAATAATACCCACATAACCCAAGTCGTTCAACATCGAGAACCGCTTAACAACAAATTAACAACCTCTACAACAACAACAACATGGCGCTGATCAACCCACCACCACACACACGGACTCCAAAATACCGGATTTCCCATCTGATAGCTCCCCCCCCCCTTGAGGACCTTGAAGCCAACACGTAGACTGATATATAAAACCCCTTCCACTGCCCCACCGCAGGCTCACCTCGCGACAGCAGGTGAACGATCAGAGAGGAATAAAAAGGGTACGAAAGAAGTGCGAAGAAGGGTATAAGAAAGAAGAATGGTGCGAAAAAGGGTAAAAAAGAGGTACGAGAAGGGGTAGAAGGTACGAGAAGGGGTAGAAGGTACGAAAAAGGAGAGGAAATAGGGTAAGGTGAAAGGTACAAGAACGGCGTTTCCTTTCGCATTCCTTGGTTCCCGGTGTTGAGGTGGTGATGAAACACTAGAATATTAATTTTGCAAGAGGTAAAAGATGCGCGTGGCAGGCTGGATATGAATGATGACAGGCTAACGGGTTGGTAGCAATACGTATCTGAAATACAAGCGCGCTATTCGGCCACGCCGGATTCACCTCACAGTCAACAACCCGCAAATGCATCTTTGTTTTGATAAAAAGGAAGAAAAAAAATACAGTACCATTGAAGATCCAAAGGAATAGTAAGACTAAAATAAAAGGAAAAACTCTTCGATTCGACCACGATAACGAAAATCACCCAACTTACGTCTCAGCGCAGATCCTCGTCACGGTCGGCCATGTCTTTCCCAGAATCGGTTCCCGGCCTGAGGGCAGCACATCCCACATCCCAGGCTCCAGCAGCCTTCTCATCACCTCGATACGACGGCGATCTCTCATCGGAACACACGACTCTCAACCAGTCTCTCTATTCCTTTGCTTCACTGTAAGAAGTTTATCTCTTATCTCCGTTCTTCGGAGCGTAACAGGTTCGCACACACTACTAACAATTCTCCTTAGCAAAAATCCACACAAAGAAACGACCGTGTCCGGGCAGTCAGTCGCCTCTGCACGGCTTGGACAGCGATGAGGTCCCACGTAGGGGGCGGGCGAGCGCTCACACACACTGCGCCAGACGAGTCAGCGAGACCACACTGCCGAGCGAGAGCCACCAGTCTACTAGCGCGGGGCGGGCGAGAGCGAAGGGCTTTTGACTCCTCGCTCCGGGAGGCGGGGGGCGGGAGGCAGGGGCAAGAGGGCCGGGCGAGGGGGGGAGGAGCCGGGAAGGCTCTACTCACCGGGGAGTGCCACACCATAGCAATAATGTTGCCGGGATACCCGCCGCGCGGGATTCTCGCACTTACCGGCGCCGTAATGCACTCCCGCCCGCGCCGCGACGCCGGCTTCCTTCGTTACCGCAGGGGTCGTTTGCGCCACGATCCGCGCCGGCGACCAGGCCGTCAGCGTTTCGCGGATACGCGGCGTTCAAGCAGCATCGGCCGCCCGCGCTCATCCGGCTGGCGGCGGCGACGACGAATCCGACGACGCGCTTACGTAAGCTGCAGCGACCGCATCGCATCGTTTTTATAAGGACCAAAATGGCTGCTAAGCGGATTGCGTGGGGCGGGTGAGGGGGGGGGGAGCGGTTATGTATAGCAAGGAGAGGGGGGCCGGAAGGAGGGGGGGGGCAGGTAAGTTGAGAGAGGCCCACCCCCCTGGTCGACGCGTACTGTTACGCAAGCAACAGGAAAAGCATCTCTGTAAAAAAAAAAAAACAATTCCCCCTTCCCCAAAGAGGTAAAGAAAAATGCTCCTCGAATTCAGAAAACTAAAATCCCCGACCTACGTGGGGAAACCAAGGCACAAAGCACACGCGAAAGAGATAAGAGCGAAGACAAAAGAGCGAGAAGAGAGAAGAGGGAGGAAATTCAGGACGGGGGCGGATCGAGTGCCTTCGCCGTGACTGGCGCTGACGCCGCGCTTTGGCCGAGCTCCTACGCACGATGACGGACCCCATGACCCTCCCGCTCGCCCCATTTGGCCCCGTATGACAACGCATCAACATCGCCCTGCCGCGCGTTCTTAACCTTTGCAATTACCTTTCCTCATTGAAGCTTAGGTTAAAAAAAATACCAATAAAAAAATAATAACATTAATAATGATGATGATGTGAACTATTGACACCTGGTCTCGAGCCTCATCATTCTCCCTATCCCTCACCCCCATCCTTGCAAGCACGAATTCAACCTTCCTTTGTTATGCAACACCGAGGCGTGAGGAAAGGAGAGGGAACGAAGGAGGGAGGGAGGGAGGGAGGGAGGGAGGGAGGGAGGGAGGGAGGGTGGGAGGGAAGGAGGGACAGAGGGAGAAGGCTGAGCTCGAATACAGGGAGGAATGACAGGAAGGTAAAGGGAGGGAGAGGGGGAGAGTAGGATAGGGGGGTGAGGAATAGGGGAGAGGGAGAGAGGAGGACCCAAACACTACGCAGTTGCTACGGAGGTACTGCTATTGGTCAAGGTTGCAGGACGCCGACGCACAAGCACACCATACAAGCAGGGAGGACGAGGGGGATATGGGGGAGGGGGGGAGGGCGGAACCGATGGATACATTTGGACACCGACAGCTTGGCAAGCTCTTCTCTCTCTGTCTCTGTCTCTGTCTCTGTCTATCTCTATCTCTCCTTTCAGAAAAAAAGATGGAAAATACATCTCTGTTGTCGGAGTTGGAAGCGTGGGAAGAACAATGAATGAGAGGAAAATGAAGAGGAAATATGCGACCACATAAATTGAATAAATCTCGGAAATCCAAAAGCAAGAACGAACTCACAGGCATCAGCGTGACGCAGTACCAGGACAGCATACCAGCAGACCAAGAAATACAGCCGACAGGTTTAAAAAAAGTCTCAAAACCAAACACATCAGAACAGAGGTTTCGACATACATATCCAAGAGGGAAAAAATAAACATATCGATTCTCTCGAAGCCCGAACGACCCAAGGTACACGAGCGAGAAAAGAGGGGGGAGAGGGGGCTGTGGCAAGGGTGGAAGCAAGCTGCCCCCCACCAACCATTTCCCCCCAACGCTGCACCGCTTTCTCAAGACGCGTCCCCCACCCCCTTCCCCACCCCTCCTCCTCCCCCTCCTTCCCCTTCGCCTCGTCACGTGACTATCCTAGCGCTTACGTAACCTTGGCCCGCGATCAGTTACATAACCCCAGGAACCCTTTTCCATATATGGGCATAAGCTGTAGCATGGGGCGTCGTTGCTCCTTTCTTGGTTATAGTCACAAAAAAAACAACAGCAAAATACTATATTCATTACCCCAATGTAAGATTATATATATATATATATATATATATATACATTTATACATATATATACATATATATACATATATATACATATATATACATATATATACACATATATACATTATATATATATATATATACATATATATATTTTTCATAGGGAGGATGAGACAAAGTTTCTCATAGCAATGTAGCCATAAATTACCGCAAAGAATAAACAAGAATGACACGGAAGTACGAGAAGCTCTGACATAACGACAAAAAAATACTTCGAAAACATCTATCGAGCGTGGGGGTGGAGGGGGGGGGGGGTTCTACTGACATTTAGGATGATCGAACTTAAATATGTTTCCCATGGCATGCGAGAAGCCGCGCCTGGCAACCCTTCCCCCTTCCCCCTACCCCCTTCCTCCCCTTCCCCCTTTAACCCCTTCCCTCTGCAACTCCTGCAACACAGACCATCCTTTGTGAGAGCATTCTCCGGAAGTGACAAATTATATTTAAAAAAAAAACGAAACGAAAAGAGAAAAACAACCCTTTGGAGCATTCGACTCAATGGAGCGCATTTCATCGGGCATAAATTCAGATCCGGCCTCATACTTTAATACGTATTTCGTGGTTAAATAATACATCTACCACGCAGGACAACGAGACAATCGACCTCTTTACCGCAGTCCCTTGGCACCACATCCCCTGAGCTGCTGTTGGTCAACCACGAGGCAACCACTCGAAAACACATTACGTATGGTGCAAGATTTTTCCGGAACTGGGAAATGATGATAACAACAAAAACAATAACAATAATCATGACAATAATACTTATGGTAACAATAATAACAACAATAATGATAACAATAAATAATACCAGTGATAATGATAATACCACCACCAAAAAAACTAATTGTCACGAGTACGACGACGATTCCCAAAGCCTCTCAGAGCCACCATACTGAAACCGACGAGTGGATGGCAATGGCAATATGGCAATGGCAATGACAGTGACAGTGACAATGGCAAAGGCAACCGTCCGCGCACAAAAAAGCCAAGAGAACCAAGTTTTCGGGCATGTGCATTCGCACCTCCACGGAGCCACCTGCGTCCTCCTCTCCCCCCTCTCCCTTGCCCTCTTCTCTACCCCCTACCTCCCCCTACCCTCCTCTTCCCCCTCTCCCCTGCCCTCTTCTCTAACCCCTTCAACCCCCTACCCCCCCCCCCGCTCTCCCCTGCCCTCTTCGTTGTTCTACGCAGTTAGCCGGGAATGAGATGAGGGGGGGGGGGAGACGGAGAAGAGGTGGGAAGGGAAAAGATGGAGAGAGAGGAGAGAGGGGGGGGGGGGGGACGACACAAAGACACAAGGGATAATTCACTCCCGCCCCCTCTCTCTCTCTCTCCCAAGGGAAAAAAACAAACAATCAGAAAACAAAGATAATTACGGAATCGAGTAAAAAAAATAATAATCACGAAAACAATTACTAAAACACCCCAACAAACAAAATCCTTCATTCCAAACGAACCGGAATAAAGGACCCTCCTCAGAAATGCCATCATAAATTCAAGCACAAATTCACGATTAACCTTGGGGGAGTTTTAGGGTACGTTTCAGTCACGCCTTCCCCCCCCCCCCCCGTCCCCTTCCATTCAGGTCCCTACCCCTCTCTCTCCCTACCCATTAACGCCCGCCCACCTGCGCCTTTCCCCACCCACACCCCCTCCCCAACCCGCATACAAGCAGACTCATACGCCGAGTCCCTTTCCCTCCTCTCTCTCTCTCTCTCTCTCCTCTCTCTCTCTTCCCCCTCTCTCCTCTCTCCTTTCTTCCTCCTCTCTCTCTCTCTCTCTCTCTCTCTCTCTCTCCCCCTTCTCTCTCTCCCTCTCTCTCTCTTCTCTTCCTACCTTTCTTCCCCTCTCTTTCCTCTACTCTCTCTCTCTCTCTCTCTCCTCTCTCCTCCTCTCTCTCTTCTCCTCCCCTCTTTCTCTCTCTCTCTCTCCTCCCTCTCACTCTCTCTAACTCTCTCTCTCTCTCCCCTCTTTCCTCTCTCCTCTCCTCTCCTCTCTCTCTCTCCTCTCTCTCTCCTCTCTCCTCTCTCTCTTTTTCCCCTCCCTCTTCTTCCTCTCCTCTCTTTCTCTCTCTCTCCTCCCTCCTTCCCTCTCTCTTCCCCCATCTCCCCCCCCCCAACTCCCTCACACATACACACGCTTAAATAAAACCCGCACATACTTCTGACTAAGACAACAAGCTCCTTTCATCCCCCACGTTCGTCCTCTCTCTCCTCGGCATCATATCGACCTCGACCTCCACCTCTACCTCCCCTACCCTACCCAACCCCACCCTCGACCTCCACCTCTACCTCTCCCCTACCCTACCCCTACCCCACCCCTCGAAGGGGTCCAGAAGGGGGCGAAGTTTTTTTTTTTTATTATTAAGAGGGGGTTCAGGAAGGATGTGAATGGCGGGTATTATTAAGGGTACGGGACGAGGAAGCAGGAGTAGGAGGTGGAAAAAAGGGACAGAGGAGAAAGAGGAGGGGGGAGGGGAAGGGGGAAGAAGAGGAAAGGGAGGAAGGGGAAATAAGAAGGGGAAGAGGAGGAAGAGGACGACGACACGATGATAATGTGGCAGACGCGAGAAAACAGGAGCAAAAGGAATTTGGAAAAAAAAAAACAGACGACCTCAATCAAAAAAAAAACTAAAAGACAAAGACTGTCCGTCAGCAACCAACGACAAGTTCCGCATCGCGAGAGGCACTTGACGCACCCAACACACACAAAAAAAAAATCGGATACATAAAACAAGTCACCCGAAAACCACCGTCAACCACAACCATCATTACACCGCCACACCAATCAACCACAACTACAGGCACCACAGCAGCCACAACCATCACCACACCACCAACCACAACAACCATATCATCAACCAAAACCACCACCACACTATCTCCCCCGTCAACCACAAGCGCCACTACCACGCACGCCCAACAGGAGCGGTAGCAACAGCAGCAAGTTTGGGGGAAAGACGCTATGGGTACACGCAAGCAGAGAGGGGGAGGGGGGAGGTCCCGGCATTGCAATGGCGTGCAACAGTACGGCTCTATTGATGGGAAGAGGGGGTGGGGAGAAATGGAGGAGGGAAAGGGGTGGGGGAAGGAAGAAAAGAAGAGGAGGAGGAGGAAGAGGAAGAGGAGGAGGAGGAGGAGGAGGAGGAGGAGGAGGAGGAGAAAAGGAGAAGGAGAAGGAGGAGGAGGAGGAGGAGGTGAGGGAAGAAAGGACATAAGAGGAGGGGAAGGGGGTGGGGGAAGAACGGAGGAGGGAGAAGAGAGGCTGGGAACAAGGAGAGGAAAAGGGGATGAGGGGAGAAAGAAGAGCAGGGAGAGGGGGGTGAGGGGAGAAAAGCGGAGGGAAGGGGGAGGGGGGCGGAAGCCAGTGGAGAGTACCCAAAACGAACGCTAGACAAACACACAAAAAACACACAGGGGCAACACGTGAAGCCCCGGTCACGTGCAAGGCAATACCATAGGTGGTGTGCGCGTGTGTGTGTGGTGTGTGTGTGTTGAGGGGGGAAGGGGCGGGGAGCTAGAAGGGTTTGTCGACTTTAACAAGGACGTCTCTTCTGAATTCGTACGCCGGTTTTAGCTCTTGTATTTCTGTTCTCCACACGAATTGAATCCGAATTATTATCAATAACAACAACAATAATAACTCATAACTTCTTAACTACATATTGTGAACGATGATTAGTAATGACAACAACAACAATAATAATAATAATAATAATAATAATAATAATAATAATAATAATATGATAATAAAAAAATAAGAAGAATGTACAACAGGCGGACACATTAGGCCCTATTCGGAATTTAAAACGAGACCTAACAACACCCTGGCTTTACAACTTCCATTTAACACTAATCCACTGTCTTGCATAACACCAATGTATCTAATTTCGATAATGACGTAATGAAGGCGTGAGTCAAATAGTCCTAACATCTTTTTCTGTGGCTGTTAGGCCCCGTCAAAAGTCGAGATGAAATTATTAAGCATAAACATGAGTAATAAATAAATGAAAGACAGGCGTGTACAGGAGGAGGAAGAAGAGGAGGAAGAGGAGGAAGAGGAAGAAAAGGAGAAAGAGGAGGGGAAGGAAGGGAGGAAGGGGGAAGGGAGGGGAGAGAGGAGGAGGGAAGGAGAGAGAGGAGGGAGAGAGAGGAGGAGGAGGAGGAAGGAGGAGGAGGAGGAGGGGAGGAGAAGGAGGAGGAGGAGGAGAAGAAGGAGGAGGAGGAGAGAAGAAGGAGGAGGAGAAGAAGAAGAAGGAGGAGAAGAAGAAGAAGGTGGAGAAGAAGAAGAAGGTGAGAAGAAGAAGAAGGTGGAGAAGAAGAAGAAGAAGGTAGAAGAAGAGAAGAAGAAGAAGGTAGAGAAGAAGAAGGTGGAGAAGAAGAAGAAGGTGGAGAAGAAGAAGAAGGTGGAGAAGAAGAAGAAGAAGGTGGAGAAGAAGAAGAAGAAGGTGGAGAAGAAGAAGAAGGGAGAAGAAGAAGAAGAAGAAGAAGAAGAAGGTGAAGAAGGAAAATAAGTAATTAACCGATAACTCAAATCTAACTCATTGGCTTGCTTGGGCGAAAGACGGAAGAGAGAGAGAGAGAGAGAAGAGGAGAGGAGAGGGCGAGAGAGAGAGAGAGGAGAGAGAGAGAGAGAGAGAGAGAGAGAGAGAGAGAGAGAGAGAGAGAGAGAGAGAGAGAGAGAGAGAGAGAGAGAGAAATGAGAAATGAGAAGGGAAGATGAAGAAAGAAAATACCGAAACAAAACTGGCTTTACCTGTCGCTTAAACCCCGGCCTTCCATTCCCTGCACTCCTGCCGTCCCCTCTTCCTCTCTCCCCTTCCTCGCTTGTTTTCTCCTCTCTACTCTTCTTCCTCTGCCGTACCCTCTATTCCTCGCCTCCTCTTACCCCTTCCCTTTCCTCTCGTCCTCTCTCCCCCCTCCTCCCATATCTTCCTCTCTCACTATCCTCCCTTCCCTCTTACCCCTCCCCTCCCTCCCAACCCCTCTCTATCCCTCTCACTATCATCTTACCTCTTTCACCTACGGATGATCCCGCCTATCTACATCCGACAGCTACCATCCTACAGCGAAAGGTTTGGTTCCGTTTTGGCGATGACGCCTCTTTTCATCCACACATACATCCACACCCACATACGCAAGCCTCTGCTCCCTCCTCCCTCCACCGCCTCCTCTTCCTACACACACACACACACACACACACACACACACACACACACACACACACACACACACACACACACACACACACACACACACACACACACACACACACACACACACACAGAGAGAGAGAGAGAGAGAGAGAGAGAGAGAGGAGAGAGAGAGAGAGAGAGAGAGAGAGAGAGAGAGAGGGGAGAGAGAGAGAGAGAGAGAGAGAGAGAGAGAGAGAGAGAGAGAGAGAGAGAGAGAGAGAGAGAGAAATTCCGAAAAATAGATAGACAGATGCCGATAGAGATGCCGATAAATAGATAGATAACTACACGCGCGGACAAGCAGACAAAGGCCCACAGCCACGGACGCATTCCCCAGCACAGAGTACCCGGCACAGCGGCGCCACCCATACATGCAATTATGGAGGGAGCGCCGTTTCGCTGTTCTATGTAAGCGAAACCGGAGAGGTAGCTCGGTAACGCCAGCAGCGGAGGCGGAGGCGGAGGAGGAGGAGGATGGGGAGGAAGAAAGGGAAGAAGAACAAGAGGAAAAAGCTGATGATGCGGAGGAAGAGAAGGAAAAAGTAGAGGAAGATGAAGAAAAATGTGATCAGGAAGACGATGATGATTGATGAAGAAGAGGTGAGGAGGAGGAGGAAGATTAAGGAAAAAAGACGGAATGGAAAAAATAGAGGTCGAAATGGAGGAGGAAAAAAATGGTAGAAGTAGCAGTACCATAAGAAAAGGGGAAGAGGAGCAGAAGATAGGGGAAATCGAAAAGAGGACGGGACAGAGGGGAAAAATAGAAAAGGGAAAGTAGAAAAGTAGCAAAAAGATTTTTTTAACACCAGATAAAAAAATATATATATATCAAAAAGAAAGAAAAAAGCGAAAGACGAAAAAGGACAGCAAAGATGGGGAGATCACCACCAAGAAAGGACCTAAAAAATGGAGAAGCTTCGTTGCACCGCTCGTCCGCAGATCGTCCGCAGATCGACGCTAACAACGCAGAAGGAAGAGCTGCATCCCCCCTCCCCTCCCCCTCCCTCCCCCCTTTCCCCACTCCTCACACTGGGAAACGCAGTCAATAGCCAATGGGTTGCAGACCGAAATAAGAAACCCCTGTTGCTATACTTTGCGTAAGAGGTGAGTAATGATAGCGGTGATGATGACAATGACAAGGTGGTGGTGGTGATGACGATGGTGGTGTGGTGGTGTGATGATATGATGGTGGTGGCGATGACGATGATGGTGGTGGCGATGAGGATGGTGGTGGTGGTGATGATGATGATGGTGGTGGTGGCGATGAGGATGATGGTGGTGGTGGTGATGATGATGGTGGTGGTGATGACGATGATGGTGGTGGTGATGACGATGATGGTGGTGGTGATGAGACGATGATGGTGGTGGTGATGACGATGATGTGTGTGATGACAATGCGGGTGAGTGACAGATGCATGAGAAATACACGACAAACTGAGTCAGAATAAACAGCTAATAATAGTAACAAGAATACTAATAATGTTCTTCCCTCCTTAACGGTAACAGTAATGATGCCATAAACATCAGACAAAAAAAAGAAGAAAAAGTGAAAAAAAGATAGTGCAATCGCCGTAACCTCTGCATGAAATTCCTGGTTTTAGTTAGAGGGAAACCGCAGCCCTGAAATTCGGTGCCAAGGCTTCTCGAGCACTTAAAATACGCGTTCGGATGATAAGGGCACGACCAACAAAGACGAAAAATGCACAAACACACTCATCATCAAACACATACACATAACCCCTACACACACACACACACACACACACACACACACACACACACACACACACACACACACACACACACACACACACACACACACACACACACCTTCCTCCCCCCCCACCCCCTCACTACACGCCCCACCCCGACCCCCCAGAACACACGCCGGACGCTCGCCTCTGCAGCCAACACAGTGCCAACACCGTAGGCAACTGGCGCCCTCCCAACACTCCTTCCAACATCCCCCAAAGACGCGAGGCTAAAATTGAAAGCACAAGACGCAAGCACCGCCACTGAATCCATCCTTGTCCAAGACCAACTCGGTCAAGGATGTGTCGAAGCGCCGTTTTCCAATTTCATTCACAAACAGACATTAAAATCGATAAGAAAAGGGGGATGAAAAACAAACAAACAACCAAACATTTAGCTCAAATCACCATACCGATATAACTACAGAATCACGCATGGTAGACCGTAAGAACAAGTCATATACACCAATACAAACAAATAAAAATACCTTATAAAATAGCATCTCAAAACACAACCCCCCTCCCCCCTCAAAAAAAAAAAAAAAAAAAAAAAAAAAAAAATCGATCGTACCACAAGTTTACTCCGCAAACACGTTTCCTGCAGCCGAGTACAGGACTACAATAGCCCCCCCCCCTCGGTACTTCAGGCATGCGGGTGCCAAAGCTACCACACACAGTACACACCTTCAGGGTCTACATGTCGGGGCTAAATATAGGAAGAGGACGGAATCCCATCCGTTTAATGGAGCCTTTGCGTAATTCCTCTAGATTTTTATTTATCTATTATTATTATTATTATTATTATTATTTTGAAATAATCATTTTAAACCACGTTTTTTTTTTTTTACTAATTTACACCTGCGAATATAAAACGCCGGAAAAGAGGGGGGAGTACAGCGAGCGCAAAACTCTTGCGACTCTTAGGCCCGCGCGACAATCCGAGCCAACAGAACGGAAGACCTCGCCAAGCTCGTCACTACTGCACCACACTCGCGCCCAAGCTTACATAACGTTGTCAAGCACCTACACACCCGTCGACGATCAGCGCTTATTCGAACGTACCCAACAGCCCTGCCCCTGTGCCCCTCCCTTCGCCAAGCTACATAACACATGCAACCTATCAACTGCAATCGATGATGATGCCACCAATTCCGAGCCAAAGTCGGGGTGGGAGACAATGGAGATGGGGAGTGGAGGGGGGAGGAGGAAGGCCGCGCGCCCCACCTGCCTGCCTGCTTGTCTGCGCCTCATCCCTGCTTCCTTGCCTGCCTATCGGCATCCCATCCCTGCTTCGCTTCCTGCCTCCTACCCCTTCCCCGCATCCCTGCCTGCCTGCCTGCACCTTTCCCCTGTCTAGCTGCACCCCTTCCCCGTCTGCCTGCCTTCCTTCCCTTCCTGCCCGCCTGCCTCTTCTTTCCCTGCCGCATTTGCTTAGAACACCGCCACGAGAAACAGTCGGACAAGGACGTTTATTAATGCACGCAAGCGAATGCTCTCTCTCGCCACTGACCCAACAGCAAAACACACGCAACAGACTGACAAACAGGCAGACATATCCACATCCACGCTATCCTAAATTAAGAAAAAAAAGCTTCTCCCCAAACACAATCATCCATTAAATTAGACAAACACGCCTTTTCTCCATAAAAATACATAAAACGGGGACAAACGATCCTCTGTTATCATTTATCTTCACTAATTTAAATTGTGACGTCTGCATCTTATCTCACATCCCCATGGGCGCATTTTTTTGTCTCCTTATCTAACACTATTCGACATGACATTGCTCCCTCCCTCCTCCCCCCCCTTTCTTTCTCTCTCTCTCTCTCTCTCTCTCTCTCTCTCTCTCTTCCTCTCTCTCTCTCTCTCTCTCTCTCTCTCTCTCTCTCTCTCTCTCTCTCTGTCTCTGTCTCTATCTCCGTTCAGTGACAACACAGCTACCAAGCGAAGACAAAAGCTCCCCCCCCCTCCCGTCTTTCCCTTACGTCAAAAAAGCACCCTGAACAAACGTCATAAACCCCTTTCCCCCTATTTATCCCTTCCCCCCTTCCCCCTCTATCCCATTTCACAGTCCCTTTCTCTCTCCCCTCCTCCCTCTCCCTCCCTCCCTCTCCCTCCCCCAACACAGAGCAGCAGCAACGACCCTGAGGAAAAGCGCTCGGTGACGACCTGGTTACCGAGCGCCGGCGCTATCTTTAAACCGTACTACCTGGAGGAGGGGGAGGCGGAGGGGGGTAGGAGCAATAGTGGCGGCGGCGGTGGTGGTGGTAGTTGTTATAGTAATAGTAATAGTAATAGTAATAGTAATAACAACAACAATAATAATAATAATAATAATAATAATAATAATAATAATAATAACAGCAGCAGCTGTAACAGTATTAATAGTAGTAGTAGTAGTAGTAGTAGTAATAGTACTAGTGATAGTAACAGTAATAGTAACAGTAGAAGTAGTAGTAACAGAAGTAGTAGTAGTAGTAGTAGTAGTAGTAGTAGTAGTAGTAGTAGTAGCAGTAGTAGTTAGCAGTAGTAGTAGTAAGTAGTAGTAGTAGCAGCAGCAGCAGCAGCAGACTAGCAGCAGCAGTCAGTAGTAGCAGTAGTAGTAGTAGTAGTAGCAGTAGTAGTAGTAGTGGTAGCAGTAGTAGTAGTAGTAGTAGTAGTAGTAGTAGCAGCAGCAGCAGCAGCAGCAGCAGCAGCAGTAGTAGTAGCAGTAGTAGTAGTAGTAGTAGTAGTAGTAATAGGAGCAGCAGTAGCAGCAGCAGCAGACGAAGAAAATGGCAACGGCGAGAAGGGGGGAGGAGGGAAAAGAGTGGGGGGCTGTCCTTGTCCCCTTGCCGTGCCGGCCCACAGCTGCCCCGCCGCGCCCCGCTCTGTCTCTACCTGCCAGTCTTAGGGGCGGGGGATGGAGCAAGGTCTTAGGGCGGGAGGGGGGGGGGGGCGACAAGGCTTCTTGTCTTTGGTACGAATAAATACAAACTGGCGTCTACGTCTCTACGCCCGTGAGAACTCAATGTATCAACATAAATGAAAAAAAAAGGAAATGAAAATACGAAAAACGATAACAGCTACCTAAAGATAAAATGAAATAATAATAATAAAAGTAAAAAATAAAAAATAAATAAAATTAAATTAAATTAAATTAAGATAATAAAAAATAATAAAAACAATAAAAATAACACCATTAATAATACTGATAGAATAATAAATATAATGACAACAATTCCAACAACAACAACAATCATAAAAAATGTACCACTGCAAGTCGTGGCTATAGAAGGGAGACGATAAAGGGGGTGATAAGAACAGCAGGGGCAAGCGATAAGAAGCGCCAGGATGTAAGTATCACGTGTGTAAAGCCCGTAGCTAACACCTTCTTGTTTCTGTGTCAGGACCGCATTCAAAACAAATACAGACGATATTATTTTTTTTGGGGGGTGCCGAGTAACCAAGATAACAAACAAGAATACAAATCGTGATAATCCAAATCCAAGATATTTCTAAACACCAAAACAACCTGCAACTAAGAAACAAGGAAAAACAAACAAACAAACAAACACCCGCAGCTACTGAAGCACAAAGGCGTTTAATCCACAGAAGAAATAAACACGTGAATGAACGGCCTTACCGAGCAAGGCAAATATCAACAAATGGACAGTGCGCACGCCGACTAAGGCACCGCACGAGTTTTAGTGCCCATAAAAACCACGCGATAGAGATCCGAGACAGAACAGAATCCATTCAAGAGTACTAACGCTTGACACTCGCATAAAAAAACCTCGAGAGTCAGATATGAAACAGAGAGATTGGTGGATCAAGACGAGTGAATACTCTCACTCACATCTCCCTCCCCCTCCCCTTCTCCCTCTCCCCCCCCTCTCGCACTTTCTTTCTCTTTCTCTTTCTCTTTCTCTCTCTCTCTCTCTCTCTCTCTCACGCACACACACCTCGCCGTCTACATCAAGCCCCCAGCCCCTCCTAACGACACGCGGCTGCCACGCATGTCCATCAACTGATAAGGACACTTCCTTTTCGGGAGAGAGGCGAATTATACTTGTAGTTATTCCCGCTGGACTGTCACTCCGCCCCTGGCACTGTGCCTAATAGCAACGTACTCAAACCTCCAGGTGGACAAGCTTATACTAGCAGTGGATGTCCTATTACTAGCACTATTAATTACGATACCGATAACACATGTGGTATTACGGCAATAATAATAATAATAATAATAATAATAACAATAATAATAACAATAACAACAACAACAACAATAATAATAATAATAATAATAATAATAATAATAACAATAATAATAATAATAATAACAACAACAATAACAATAATTATAATCACAACAACAATAACAATAATTATAATCACAACAACAAGAATAATAGCAATAATCATCATCGAAAACTATGACACGAGTGGCCTTTACAACTGTTCTGAACCGTGTTCATTGACAAATGTAGAAAAAAAAAGTATGAAGGAGAAGGAATACACATAATAACTGTCCTATCATTAGCACCTCTAATAATGAGGACCCTAACGCCCATCACAACACAACAATCCCCGTGTAACTAACACGAAAATAACAACCACGACAACCATACTTAAAAACCTCGGACCACTAACGAATCAAGATCTCGCACCCCTCCCCCCCAAAAAAAAATAATAAAATAAAAAAATAAAAATAAAATATAATAAATAGCAACAAAAATAAAAATAAAAAGTAGATCCACCAGCCACCAAATTAGCAGCACTCCCCTGGCTTCCCCTTGGCCTACCTTCCTCGTCCCGCATAGGCTTCGCTCTCAATCCCTCTCTGTCCTGGACTCCGCATCCCCCCCCCCTAATTCCACCCCCACATGGCCAAAAGAAAGGGGCAGGATTTGTAGTGAGGGGGGGGGGGGGCAAGGATTAGAAGAGGATTATTATCTCACACTTTAACGCGTCCTCTGCTATTAGTCTAGGCTATGTACATAAGCGGCGTGGGTAATGAGATAACAGTCCGTGTTGTGTTCTTATTCGCACTCTCCCATAAAAAGAAAAAAGTGCGAATATACGAAAGCCTTTCAAGTGTGAGCCTGTGTTAACGCCCGCGCACGTATATACCCGGTGCGAAAGAAAGAGAGTGAGTGAGGAGCGAGGGGGCATCGTGAAACTTCGAAAGTAAAACCCCGAAACAAATGAAGCTAAAAAAAGAAAAAAAAAAAAGGATGGAAACAAATGAGCAGCGACCCGAGATAGCAGCAGGCAGGCGTGATCAGCAGCGCGACGCCCAACAGGTGCATGAACGTCGCCATGAAGAGCGCCACGGGCCATGCACGAGCCGGTCGCCACTTAAAGCTATCCTCATCATCATCCTCACTCACGCCCTCGTGCATGCGAGTAAACAACCCCCCCCCCCCTCTCTCTCTTTCCCCCACTCAGCCACCCGCCCGCCCACAAACACGCCCTTGCGCCATCACCAAGCTTCCTCTCTCACTGCATACGGAAAGGGTAGCTATGCACTTGCAATCACGCTCAACTACCGTGCGCCGTTCTCGCTACCTTGCAACACTCAACCCTACGCAATCCCGAGATTCCACTGCAAGGACACTTCGCCGCAAGACATGACGCGCCGTTTGCAACAAGACGCAACAATTTTGCATCACCCACCCAACCCTGCCGGCCACTCACGCCTACGTCCCTTGAAGCCGGCTTGCGTTATGACGTCACAAGGTTCATGCCCCGGGGTGCTTTAGGTACAAATTTCTGATAACCAAATGCCTCTCCTCCACCACATGGGTCGGACCCCCGCCCCCCTTCTCCTCCACCAGAGGACATGCTCCAACGCTTAGGCACGCTGGCGTCACCCTTCGAAATTATTCGCACATGCCTCCCTCCGTCTTAGTCGTGTTTGTTTTTATTGGAATATACGTATGCATGTACGATTTCTGTTCAGTTAAACTACACTTGCGAGTGCGCGAATGTTTCCCTGCGTGTGTGCATGCGTGCGTGCGTGTGTCAAGGACGCGAAGGACTGCCTGCCTGCGCACTGGCTGCCTCACTCGCCGTAACAAACAACGGCCTCCAGTGCGGATACTAAGTGGCTGCGGGTTTTTATCAGCGCGGAGCCAGCTGGCAAGCAAAACACCAGCGCAGCGCCGCCACACAAAGCGGTTCCTGGACAACCTACTCGCTCGCAGCTTTTTTAATCTTTCGAATTAAAATCAAACCTATCGTTATTATTTCCCACGGACACCGGATAGACGCGTAGACACGCCCCCCCCCCCCCAAAAAAAAAAAAAAAGAGCGAGAAAAAAATAATCGAGACAGACAGACGTACGAGACTTCTCCCTACTTTACTCCCTCTCCCTCTCCCCCTCTTCCACCGACCTTATTCTCCGAACACCCTACACACTCATCCGTCGTCCTCCTCCTCCTCCTCCCCAGCGCCCCCCCCCCCTCTCCAAGGTCGCCAGCCGAGCACTGAGCAAAACGATTTCGTTTCTCGCGCGGCCCCCTCGACCATGGCAGCCTCCCGTGACGTCAGAGGTAAGTATTCTCCCACCGAGGAAAATCACGCTAAAATAATAGCAATAAAAACATAACAAATATATAAATCTATTAATGAACAAAATAGAATACACACCTAATACTCTCGTGGACGTAATGTTTGTTTCTCCCTTCTTCGTATGCAAATTGCTGTAGAGAAAGAAAAAAAATAACGATCAAGCAATCTGCGATTTTTTTGAGTCTTCATAAAAGCTCAGGCAATTTAAACCAACAAACAGCATGAAAGCACCACGAGAGCCCGGCCCGCGCAACAAGGAGCCTGACACTTCCAAGGGTACGAAAGGGGGGAGGGCTGGAGTGCACAGTAGGGGGAGAAGAGGGGAGAAGAGGAGGGAGAGGAGAGGAGAGGAGAAATGCAGAGGGAGAGGTGAGGAGAGGAGGAGAAAAGCAGAGGACAGGAGAGGAGAGGAGAAAAGCAGAGGGAGAGGGGAGAAGAAAGAAGAGGAGGAAGAAAAGTAGAAGGGAGGTGAGGAAAAGGAAGGAGAATAGGAGGGAGGGGAAGGAAGAGAAAAGGAAGAGGATGTGACAGGAGTACGAACAGGTAACAGGGAAAGAGAGATGGAGAAGAGAAGTGAAGTGAAATAGAACTAGAAAGGGGGAGAGGATGGTGGAATGAAGTAAGATAAAAGTAGGGGGCGAAGCAGGGGCGAAGGAGGGGGAGGGGGTTGAGGACACAGCGCACTCCTTGCCTCCGTCGCGACGCCTCTCGACGCGCATCTTAATTATTCACTCAAGCCGGCGCCTGTGATCGCCCATTAGTGCTACTGGGAATCACACCTTCCGACCCAAAAATACCACACTCTCAACTAAAATAGCCCTCTTCGATCCACCCCTATCAATAGAACGAAAGACAAATACCATAAAAAAAACAACCCAAAACCACCAAGTCATGCCCCACTTAGGACATTTTAAAAGCCGGGCAAATGAAACGAAAAATGAAGCTAAAGCAAGAAGAAACAACCAAATTACATCAGAAGATAGCGCGAGTACCCTCTCCGACCCCCTCTCCCTCCCTCCCTCCCTCCCACCATCCCCCGCCTGCACCGCCCGAGACGACATGGCGAGCAACGTGATCCGCGCTTGCTTCGAGCACTCTTCCTCATTGGCAACCTCGGCTTTTGGGGGGAGAGACGCTGGGCCGCCTTTTAAACCCCCCATAAAAAAAAATCTGGTCCCTTTATTGTTCCATTTTTCTCTTTATCGATAGGCCATATCTTTTTTACTTTGTTATTATTCTCCTCTCCATCGTGTTTTTTTTTTTTCTGTACTCGTTTCCCCAGTCTCCTTGTTGCCACGAGCGTCTCACGGGCACCTTGCATTAAAACCCACGCGCCATGCACCCCCTGGCCCCCATCTCCCACCCTACCCTTGATAGCCATGTGTGCTGTGAATAAATACCTTTTAAAAAGCAGGTAACATTACGACATGCCGTCACCACCACCCCCCTCCCTCAGAAACGTACCCTGACGTCGCTGTGACACAACAATGCAACCTCCCACCCCCCCTCTCTTATCCCCTCCTTTCCCCAATAACTATCTCCCCTTCCCCTCAACTTCTCCTCCCTTCTCTCCCTACCATAAGCATCACTTCTCCCTCCCCTCCCCTTATCCTTCTTATGCTCCCACACATATCCTCTAATACCCTACCCTCTTTCCCTTCCTATTTCCCCTCATTTCTCTCTTCTCTCCCACGCCTTATCCCAACCCTTCGCTTTATCCTCCTTCAAATAACCTCTACTATCCATTATCCCTCTCCCTCCCCTTCCCCATTCCTCCCTTCCCTTCCCTTATCCTCTCCTTCCGCCCATCTTTTCTCTCGCCCCCCCCTCCCTTCTCACTCTATCCCCACAGAGCGCACACCCCGCCTGCCCATCCCCTCCTCCTCCCCAGCCTCGTCCCCTTCGACCATCCGGCCATCACGCTGACGTCTTCACTCCCGATGCAATCTGTGACGCCAGTGCAACAAAAGGTCGGGAGGACGAAGGGAGGCATCTGGGGAGACGTGAAAAGCGGGGGGGTGGGGGGATTCCTTGTTTCGGTCCACGCATATTGTTACTATTGTTTTTTTTTCTTCCTTTCTTCTTGTTTTTGCGTTTTCTTCTTGCAAGATGTTGACGGTGTTCACCATCCGTGCAACAAGGCGAAGGACATCTTGGTTCACGTGGCTGACGATGTCCCCCCTTCTCTCTCTCTCTCTCTCTCTCTCTCTCTCTCTCTCTCTCTCTCTCTCTCTCTCTCTCTCTCTCTCTCTCTCTCTCTCTCTCTCTCTCTCTCTCTCTCTCTCCTTTGAAATTACCATAATCCAGTTTGTTTTCAAACTATCTGTAGTATTTTTTGGTTCATTTACAAACTAATTTCTAATTTCTCCTATTTCATAAGTTTATCCGTATTAACAAGATTTCCCTCTCGGTGAAATTATTAAGATCATGTTCGACTTCAAAGACTGTGCAGAGATGCCATGAATGAAAAAGCATAATTCTGCAATATAACGCAGGTAGGAATTTAATCTAAGCATTAGCATCTACAGCAGACTGATTTTCTGTTTATCAGAATTCGGTAGCGCCCCCCCCCCCCAGAATATACACACGATACAGTTCTACTACCTGATATACACAGCCTTTTACGAATCATACACATAACACAGTTGAAACAGAAAAGACTAAAAATCAACATGATGTCACACACTATCAATAACGTCATAAATCTCCAACGAGTAATAACATATATCAAAATGCTGCTGTTAATTGCAATAAAAGACTACAACAAAAATGCAGACATCGACTACCTTTCAACAAGTAACAAGCAACCTCCGTATACCCTAAACTTTAAATCACCCTAGTTAAATAAACTCCTGGTATTTTACAATGTCTATTAAACATGCCACTCAGTCTGGCAACGAAGCGGAAAAATAATTATATACAATAAATCACTATCAATATGTAAACCAAGACATAAACAGTTGCAAGCGCTGACTCATCCGAGAAAGAAAACGTACGAAAATCAAGGAAGTAGTAGGATGAGAAAATACCCTCCCCCCCCACCACTAAAAATGAGAGAAAGTAATGAAGAACAACGAGAATCAAAAAGGGGAAAAATCATATATTTAAATAATAATAACAATAAATAAATATATGTACCAGAAACCGCCAAAGAGAGAACAAAAAACGCCCCCAAACATAAGCGATAAAATCACGATATGAGTCCTCCTTCTACGGGCCCGAGCGCGAGCTGGGTCCGACGGCGGGGCAGCGGCAGCCTTCCCCAAGAAGCCCCGCAACCGCGTCGCCGGCGTCACCCGAACCCGCCGACGCCGCTCCCGCGATCACGCTGCCCCGCACCCATTCCCTCGTGGATAAAAAAAAATCGCTGCCCTTTGGACTTGGGAGGAAAATGGAAATAGAAAAACGGATACAATATATATATATATATATATATATATATATATATATATATATATATATATATATATATATATATATATATCACACGAAGAGGAAAAAATCAGAGGGACAATGAATAAGAAGTTGCTAGAAAAAATACCGATGGGAAAGAATAAGAAATAAAAGCAAAAATAAAATCAACAGAACGAACCAGAAATTGGAGGAAGAAAAAATGTCAATAGGGAGGAAGATAAAGAATAAGAATTAATAGGAGGTTTTAAACAGGTTTCTTCCCTCATCCATTTTCCTTCTTCCGTAATTAAAACGAACATGATGATAGTCCCTAAAACTACCAAAGAAACTCACCTGCTCCTTAAAACCGCATCCCGTAACCAAACAGTATGCACACCAATAATTACGTAATATCCTTACGAATAATCAAGACCACACGAACGACGAAACACGGACCTTAACATCCGCCTCTGACACGACCCAAGCGAAAACTAAACGCCTCGTAAACCGTTGGAAGTCAGGTCATCCCATCGCCCCCCTTGGGCTAACCTCATATGACCCGCCCCCTTACGAGACCCAAACAGCAGACAGAAACTAGTCCACCCCCACCCACTCCTCTTTCTCCTAAATGCGGAAACGTGGAATATTTCGTGTTATAATGATAATAAAAACTTACTGAGTTATTTTCATCCATGAAGATCACTTTCTTCATTAATTTTCACTAAGATAGGACACTCCTCTCAGTAACTTTCACTAAGTTAGGACACTCTTTTCATTAATTCTCACTAAGATGGGACAATCCCTTCAATCATTTTCATAATAGAAGGTCAAGTACTTGCAAATGACATGCTAAAGCTTCAACACATTTGTGTCGAAATATGCACAATCTGCATCTAAGTTAAAATATAAAAAATAAAACAAATGACAAGGGAACTTTATGAAAAATATACATCAACGTCTTAGCATCTTCATAAATCCTCAGGTATTAATTAGCACCTCGGCATCCCAAACAGTCGCCACCAGAGTGCGAAAAGACTACTAACATCTGCCAACCAAACAACTACATCATTTCGCTAACACACAAGAGATTAATATCCATTCATTATAAAAACAAACCGCTTGTATCATTAAAAAATGCGCGTACATCCTAAATATGAATCTTTTGAATGGAATTAAAGTCTTCAAGAACATGAGGAAAACATGACCTGCCCTTTTACGAAAACAATTTCTCCTCCTCTCCTTCCCGTTCGCAGCAATCAGCTGACAAGACAAATAAGGGCAGCGCGAATTGTAAACAAACCGTTTCGCAACCTCCCAGCTTTCGTCCGAAATTCCGATTACCTAAAGTCCCCCCGAGATAATTTCGCTAATAAACCGAAGACGAATTAGGTTCGTGGTAAATAACATATAATAATCCCCATGTACGCGTAAAATAATAAACAAAATACTTATAAAAAGTAAAACACCGATACCAAATATGGGCTCGTAACCCTCCAAGGTCACTATTATCGCCAGACGCAAAACTATCTTCGAGAAAGACGCAACAATAACAAAGAAACGTTTCTCAAGTCGGGCTTTGCATTTACAAATCAGTTGACTCGAAAAAAAAACATGATTGGAAGTGGATCTGAATGAGTAAACGAGTAATGGTGAGTATGGCGGTCGAGTTGCCAGTTCGCGACGTGGAAGAAAAAGCGAGCGGTGGGTGTAAATGAGGCCGAATATCACCTCGAGACAGACTGCTGCTGCCGCGCGGTTGGAGGTCAAACACAATGGCGCTTTTGTGCTGGGGTTTTGGTCATTCTCTTTGCTCTCGGTAAATGAGGCCTAGGAGAGAGGATAGGTGGTGGGGGAGAGGGAGAGGGAGAGGGAGAGGGAGAGGGAGAGGGAGAGAGAGAGAGAGAGAGAGAGAGAGAGAGAGAGAGAGAGAGAGAGAGAGAGAGAGAGAGAGAGAGAGAGAGAGAGAGAGAGAGAGAGAGGGAGAATGTGTGCGCACAGTAAACTTCCAACTAGAGGAGCACACACATCACCTCTCTCTCCAAATGCCTCCAAACAGCCCTTGCACGCCCGGCCAGCCAATGACGTCACCGAATGCATAGCGACGAGCGGCAGCCTGAGGGAGAAGAACCAGAGGCAGGAAGTCGGAAGTTGGAAAAACCCCAGGGGGAAGGGGGAAAGGCACCAGGGGGAGGGGAAAAAGGACGGGGGAAGGAGAGAGGAAGAAAGAGCCTTTGCGGAGGCGATGTAGAGAGGGGGGTAGGGAAAGGAAGGGAGAGGCCCAAAAACTGACCTTCTACCCCAAATAGAGGGGATAAGGGAGAAAGAAGGAAAAAAGCATAAAGGAGAGAGGTGTGGGGTGTCGGGTGAAGAGAGGGGAGGAGAGAGAAGCGGAGGGATGGAGAGGGAGGAGAGAAGGCGGGGGATGGGGAGGGGGGAGAGAGAGGAGGGGGATGGAAGGGAGGAGAGGGTTTTGGGAAAGGGGCAAAGGGGAGGCGAGAGATAAGTAAGTGGAGAGGGAAAGAGATGAGGGGAGTCGAATGTGATGAGGGGGGAAAGGAAGGTGAGCAAGATTTGGAAGGAGGGAGAGGGGGGGAGAGAGAGAGGGGGAGAGAGAGAGAGGAGATAGAGAGAGAGGAGAGAAAAGAGAGAGAGAAGAGAGAGAGAGAGAGAGAGGAGAAGGGGAGGGGAGGAGAAAGAGAAAAGAAAAGGAAGAGAAGAAAAAGAGAAAGAGAAAAGAAAGAGAAAGGAAAGAGAAAGGGAGGAAAAGAAGAGAGAGAGAGAGAGAAAAGGGGGGAAGAGAGAAAGAGAGAGAGAAGAGAAGAGAGGAAGAGAGAGAGAGAGATCTGGATGAGGAGGGAGGAGAGAGAAGAGAAGGGGGGTTGAGGAAGAGGAGAAAGAATCGCGAGAGGAGTGAGCGGGGCCCAGTGAGGTCAGCCCAAAGGGCCAAAACCCGGAATCGGGGGGGACACAACACAACACGGAAAAGCAACCGAAAAGCTTACGGGTCGAGGTACGCAGCCGAGCCGAGGGTGCTTCGCCGCTTCCTCGCTTCGTCGAATGCTTGCTCGGTCTATTTGCTTGCGAAGAAGCCCAAAAAGGAGAAACGAGCAGCTGATTGTGTTTACTCTTCTCCGCCTCCATTCCTCGCTACCTTCCTGCTCACTTCCTCTCTCTTCGGACGCCATGAATCAATCAGTTTGAGCAAACTTTAAACCCCCTTAATAACTTTGAATATTAGCAATAAGTTAACAATAATAAACGGTCTATCCAGAAAAAAAATCGATCATATTAAGATAACTTTAAGCCAGCCCCGTGACAATTCATTTTCTCCTCACTTTCACTCCTTCCAGCTCAAGCGAGACCCCCCCCCCCCCGACCCCCACCCCCCCCCGAACAAACGAGCCGGTCGGGGGGAAAAGGCAAGAGGGGGGGAAGGGAAGAAAAAAACGGGGGGAAAGGGGGGAAAAAAAGGAGGAGGGGAGAGGGAAAAGGGGGGGAGAGGAAAGAGGAAGGGAAACGGAGGGAAGGAGAGGGAAGAAGGAGAGAGGAAGAGAAAAGAGGGGAAAAGGAGGAAGGGGGGAAAAAAGGTTCGTGGTAAATAACTATAATAACCCATGTACGCGTAAAATAATAAACAAAATACTTATAAAAAGTAAAACACCGATACCAAATATGGGCTCGTAACCCTCCAAGGTCACTATTATTGCCAGACGCAAAACTCTTCTAGGAAGACGCAACAACAACAAAGAAACGTTTCTCAAGTCGGGCTTTGCATTTACAAATCAGGCGACTCGAAAAAAACATGATTGGAAGTGGATCTGAATGAGTAAACGAGTAAATCAGTGAGTATGGCGGTCGAGTTGCCAGTTCGCGACGTGGAAGAAAAAGCGAGCGGTGGGTGTAAATGAGGCCGAATATCACCTCGAGACAGACTGCTGCTGCCGCGCGGTTGGAGGTCAAACACAATGGCGCTTTTGTGCTGGGGTTTTGGTCATTCTCTTTGCTCTCGGTAAATGAGGCCTATGAGAGAGGATAGGTGGTGGGGGAGAGGGAGAGGGAGAGGGAGAGGGGAGAGAGGAGAGAGAGAGGAGAGGAGAGGAGAGAGAGGAGAGAGAATGACAGAGAGAGGAGAGAGAGGAGAGGGAGAGGGAGAGAGGGGAAGAGAGGAGAGAGAGAGAGAGAGGAGAGAGAGAGAGGAGAGAGAGAGAGAGGGGAGGGAGGGGGAGAGGGAGAGGGAGAGGGAGAGGGAGGGAAAGGAAGAGGGAGAGGGGGGGAGAGAGAGAGAGAGAGAGAGAGAGAGAGAGAGAGAGAGAGAGAGAGAGAGAGAGAGAGAATGTGTGCGCACAGTAAACTTCCAACTAGAGGAGCACACACATCACCTCTCTCTCCAAATGCCTCCAAACAGCCCTTGCACGCCCGGCCAGCCAATGACGTCACCGAATGCATAGCGACGAGCGGCAGCCTGAGGGAGAAGAACCAGAGGCAGGAAGTCGGAAGTTAGGACACAACCCAGGGGGGAAGGGGAGAAGGCACCAGGGGGGAGGGAGAAAAGGGACTAGGGGGATGGAGAGAGGAGAGAAAGAGCCATTGCGGAGAGCAGATGCAGAGAGGGAGGTAGGGAAAGGAAGGGTAGAGAGGCCCAAATGACGGGTAGAGAGGACCAAAGGAGGAGAGGGAGGAGAGAGAGGACGGAGGGATGGAGAGGGAGGAGAGAGAGGACGGAGGGATGGAGAGGGAGGAGAGAGAGGACGGAGGGATGGAGAGGGAGGAGAGAGAGGACGGAGGGATGGAGAGGGAGGAGAGGTGTGGAAGGAGCAGACGAGGAGGGAGGCGAGAGATGAAGTAAAGATGGAGAGGGAAGAGAGATGAGGCAGGCGAGATGATGATGAGGGAGGAAAGGAAGGTGAGCAAGATTTGGATGAGGAGGGAGAAGAGGAGGGGAGGGAGAGAGGGAGAGAGAGAGAGAGAGAGAGAAGAGAGAGAGAGAGAGAGAGAGAGAGAGAGAGAGATAGAGAGAGGAGAGGAGAGAGAGAGAGAGAGAGAGAGAGAGAGAGAGAGAGAGAGAGAGAAGAGAGAGGGAGAGATAGAGAGAGAGAGAGGGGGGGGGTATTCCGGCGTCCCCTCGTAGGGCCGGATGCTGACGAGGCAAAAGGGCGGCGGTCCGGACGAAGCCAACGCACACGGACAGGCTCTACCGATCAGTATTTTGCTTGATGCTTTTATACATTTATCCATCTCCCTCCTTCGAACTCATTACCACCATCAGTAACTTGACTGAAGATGGAATCAAGGTGGATTTCGAAACTGTAGTCTCTTTTTCAATAAATTTAGTTTTTGCATTGTCGGTTTTTCTACCAGCTCAGAAAAATGCGGAGGAGGAGGAGGAGGAGGAGGAGGAGGAGGAGGAGGAGAAGGAGAAGGAGGAGGAGGAGGAGGAGGAGGAGGAGGAGGAAGAGGGAGGGAAGGAGAAAAATTGACACCTTGTCTCCTTTCATTCTCTTAACTCCTGACACATTCACCTCGTCTGCGTTTCGTCTTTTTGAGGAATATTGTTTTTATTCCCCCCCTCGCCCCTCCCCTTCCACTCTTGGGCCATTAGACTAATTACAATTCGTGCATTTCTCTGTGTCTGTCTGTCTGTCTGTCTGTCTCTGTGCAATTATATGCTCTTTCAATAGTAATTGTTTAATTTTTGTTTGCTTATACTAACTTACCTATTTGATTATATAAAACAAAACAGCTTTACTGTTGTATATTCTCAGATTATTTGACCCTCCCTCCGCCTCTGTCTCTGTAAAATAGCGTGTCAACAGCCTAAAAGAGACCCAAATGCGTGCAGTTGCAAGCAAGAGACGAGCACCGGCCCTTCACAACAGGTGGCTGAAGTGGGAAGCCCTCACTCACTCACTCACTCACTCACTCACTCACTCACTCACGCACTCACTCACTCACGCACTCACTCACTCACGCACTCACTCACGCACTCACTCACTCACGCACTCACTCACTCACGCACTCACTCACTCACGCACTCACACTCTCTGTCTCATGTCCTCACCCTTTTCCCTACCTCTGTCCATACCCTTCTCCCCATCATCTCTCTGTCCCCCCTCCGCCTGCCTCCCGTATATGCCCTTCCTCACCTTGACTCCCAGGCTAGCGACTTCCTCTCCAGTACAAAGCCAAAAATAGGGACTCAGTGCGTTCGATGTACAACGGAGCGAGTCGGCGCGGGGCAAATACCAATGAAGAGAAGGAGGAAATGGGTCTTTCGTTCATCAGCAAAAAAGATGAGGAAGGAGTGGAAGAAAAGAGGAGGAGGAGGAGGAGGAGGAGGAGGAGGAGGAGGAGGAGGAGGAAGAGGAGGAGTGGAAAAATAACAAGAGGAAGAAGGAAGAAGAAGAGTAGGAGGAGGAAGAAGAAGAAAACGAAGGAGAGGATGAAGAGGAAGTATAAGAAAAATGTACAAAGCCACAAGAGGAAGACAAATTCGAAGACCAAGGTCAACTTTCAGAGAAATCCCTGATGGTAAGGAACTAAATTCCATAAAAGGCTTTCAAGCGAAACAGATTAGAGAAAAGGAATATAATTGACTCGACGAATAGCAAAAGTGTCTAGATTCAATGAAGAGGAGGAGAGGAGAGGAGAGGAGAGGAGAGGAGAGGAGAGGAGAGGAGAGGAGAGGAGAGAGGAGGAGAGGAGAGGAGAGAAGAGAAGCGAAGAGAGAAGATAATATGAAAGAAAAATAAAAGAAAATAGAAGAGAAAAACAGACGGCAAGAGAAAAGGAGAACGAGAGCGAAAGAGAAACACAGAAAACATGCGTCGCCATCCCTACACCCATCTCAAGGACCTGGCGAGGGCGGGCGTAGTATTGAGGTCGGCCAGACAATCGAGATGATCCCAAGGCCGTCCGCAGACTGCACTTGCTCGCGCCGCGGCCACTTTGCTTGCTGCATGCAAATGGGGCCTTGCTACGATACCTCCTCCTCCTCCTCCCTTTCCCTCGCCCTCCCTCCCACCATTCTCCCTTCCCTCCTACCATCCTCGTCCGCTTCCTCTCGTCCACCATTCTTCCTTCTCCCTCCCTTAGGGTTAGTTTTCGTGGTTGCCAACCATTTCCGACTTGCGAAGGAGCTGGAGGAGCGGGTCATACATAGTAACTAGTTTTTGTCTGAGGAAAGGACGAACAGAATATACGCGCACACACACGTATACGAGGATAGTTTTCTTAATAATAATAATATTAATAATAATAATAATAATAATAATAATAATAATAATTATTATTATTATTATTATAACCATAATCTTAATACTTGACTGTGATGATCATGATAATTAACAGCAATAACAGCAATAAAAACAACAAAATAATAATAGAGAATAACAACAACAATAACAGCAGCAATAATATTACTATCACCATTAAATAAGAACAATAACAATAATATAATAATAAACTGCAAAACCCAGCTCTTCCATGCAAGGCTCGTCCCACACTTAATTAAGGGCACAAGTTAAGTTCCGCGATATCCAAATCTCCTTTACCCCCCCCCCCTCTCCTCTTCCCACCCGCCCCCTTCCCCCCTGCAGCAGACAGAAGACCAAATGGCACGCAAAAGGCAAAAGCAAACCAAAATACTGTATCTTAAAAATCAAGCTTTTTCAATTGTTGAATAAATACCTAAATATATAACTACAACAAATAACAACATATGGAGTCAGTCAGATAGACAGACACCAAGAATCGAGACAGACAGACCGAGAGACTAGACAGACAGAGAGACTTACAGACGGCCACAGAGAGGAACAAAACAGACATGTCAACAGATATACACAGAGCGACGGGACAACACACATACAGACATACAGAGAAACCCAGTATCGAGACACCCACCCACCCACATACACACACACACACACACACACACACACTAACACCCCCCCACACACACACACTAACACCCCTTCCTCCCTTCGTCACAGCCGCCGCGATCGAAAAACGAGGGTCAATTGGCCTTCCTGCCAGCATGGTAATGAGGCGTCAGATCGATAGGACGTCGACGATGAGGCAGCGTTCCAGTCGCCTTACCATCAACAGGGCCGTCGAAGAGGATGACAGAGGACTCCGGTACCGTTGGGGGATAGTGTGTTAAAAATTCTATTGGTGCGATGTTCGCTTCGGAATGAATCTTGGGATGACAGGAAAGATGAAAGCCGGTCAATTTATATTCATTCAAAACATATTTCAGTAATTCTCGCTTTTTATTTTGATTCAAAGCAAACGAACCACACGGGCTAAGTGGAATCATACAAAGGTAATTAGAACAAACAAATGAATTCACAAAATGAAAATAGGAAACAATACCATAAAATAATATGAGAGAGAAACCGAGAAAAGAAAGAGAAAGTGAGAGAAAGACAAATCCAAAACTACCCACCTCCCCCCCTCCTCCCCATTTGATCTCCCCCCAGGCGCGAGAGGGAAGATAAAGATCCTGCCCCACATCTGACCTTCCTCTTGTGTACGTTCCATTACGCAGTCCCTCCCTCCCTCCCTCCCAATCCCTCCCTCCCAAGTCCCTCCCCCTCCCTCCCCCTTAAGCCCTCCCTTTTCCCCTGCCTCCCCCCCTCCTAAGTCCCTCCCTCCGGTCTGAATCCCCTCCCCTTCCCCCTCCCTGCCATGCCGGTCTTCAGAAAGCCTTGTTACCCTGCCTACTCCCACTGATAATGTCGGCCGCCGTCCGCACGTCACGTCTTTCGCCCGTCCCCCGTCCCCGTCCCCTACCCGGGAAAGGCAGAGCTCGGGCGAAGAGTCATCGTAAAAATAACCGTGAGAAATATTTGCATAAGAAATGCCTGCTGAAGGTTTTGCCACCAAGACTTTAATTAGGCTTCCCTGGACGGATTGCACGTTCGCCGACTATGCTTTCCTCAGGGCCCCGAGCCTGCGTGACCGCCCATACGGCTCGGGAATGAACTAGCTACACTTTCCCTCTCTTCGCCTCTTCGCTCTTCCTTCGTCTCCTTTCGCATAACTTCCTGCCTCCCTGTCCGCCTGCTTGGTTGCCTCTCTCTTGCTGCCCTTTGCAGCGCTGGCGATAATCAAAAGGCCAAAACCAACCAAAAGCTTTGCAGGTAAAGAAAACAAAACCGAAGAGCACCGGACAAAGAAGAACAACAAGAACAACAACAACAACAACAACAACAACAACCAAGAGACCCAATTCCGTACCTATGACTCTCCCACCCACTCTCCCACGCTCCCATCTCGATGAACCTGTCACTCTCCCCCACGACCAGCCACGACCGTCACCGCTGACACCGATACCACTGCTACCTCCCCCGCTCCCCGCCCCTCCCATTCTCTCCCCTCCCCTCCCCACCAACTTATCCCCTGGACGCCACCCCCTTCTCCTTATTCTGCGTTCTTTATGTTCTTTTCCTCTCTCTACTTCCCTCCCTTCATTTTTCTCTCTCTTTCCCTCCCTTCCTCCCTCTCCACCCCCCTTCCCACCCATCCACCTCCAAAGCAACTGTCTTGTCACCTGAGCGAGACCAGAACACGTGACTGGATGAAGCTCTTTTCTGCGTATTTCTCTTTCTCTTTTCTCCCTCCCCCCTTTTTTTGTAAAGTGGCGGGGACATAAGGGTGGAGGTGGAGGAGAGGAGAGAGAGAGGGGGGGGAGAAGAAAGAGAGGGAAGGGGAGGGGTAGGGAAAGGAGGGGACAGAAAAAGGCCACGCTGCTCTAATAAGTGCGTCGTCTGGAGGTAAAAAAGTCGGAATTCTGAAGAAGTATTCCGGTTAAGGTTTAAATTTTTACTTAGCTCCTCTCCCCTCTTTTCTCCGGCACTTCCTTGATCATTTCCAGTATTTCTCTTTCCATTCTCAACCTTGTTACAAACTTTACTTCATTCATCATCATAAATATCACCATCGCAATCATTGTCATGTGCAAGTGCGCGCGCGCGCACGCACACACACACACACACACACACACACACACACACACACACACACACACACACACACACACACACACACACACACACACACACACACACAATTATTATTATCATTATTATATAACAACAACAACAACAAATGAACCGAAAAATAAAAACAGCTGACCCGAATCCCTTATCAGTCTTACACCACACGTTTAAAGGGACAAAAAAGCAAATCACCTCAGTAAACGCCTCACCATAAATCACTTAATATCGCCTCTATCTTTATCTCCCCCCCCCCCCCCTCCATCCTCCTTTCACCTCCCTCGCCACCTCCGTCAACAACCCAGCCTACTAACCCTACTCCAATAGACAGAGAGAGAAAAGAGAGAAAAAGAAAGAGAGGAGGGGAGAGGAGAGGAGAGGAGAGGAGAGAGAGAGAGAGAGAGAAGAATGTGAAAGAGAGAAGAAAGTGAAAGAGAGAAGAAAGTGAAAGAGAGAAGAAAGTGAAAGAGAGAAGAAAGTGAAAGAAAGAAAGAGAAAAAAATAGGAAGAAAGAAAAGGAAAAAAAAAAGAGGAGCAGTGAGAGAGAGTGAAAAAAAGGAAAAGCACCTGCCAGCGCTTCACCCCCTCCCCCCTCCCCCTCCCCCTCCCCCAGATAAGCCAGGTATCATAGGCTACGTGACTCTGAACGCTTTCTCCGCCCCGCCTGCCCCCTCTTCCCGTGTGTCTTTTTTAGGAAGAGGAAGGAAAATGAAAGGAAAATCAGGAAAACAGAAGCAAGGGTAAGAGCAACAGTCTGGGCAGTGAGAAGAGGGAGGGGAGGGGGGGGGGGAATAACAGAGTAAGTATAAAAGAGGAGGGGGGGGGAGGAGGAGTAAGAGGAGGCGGCGGAGGAGGGAGACAAAAAAGAATAGGCAGACGAATAAGTCGAATAACAACAATCATAATAATAACAATAACAATAATAATAACAACAATAATAATAACAATAACAGTATTAATAACAATAACAACAAAAAGATAACAACAACGATTAATGACAACACCGATTAACAACAACAACGATTAATAATAAGACTGATTATTGCTGGTACTACTACTACTACTACTATTACTATTAATAATAATAATAATAATAATAATAATAATAATAATAATAATAATAATAATAATATTGAAGACAAGGGCGCCCACATCCACCAAACGGCGGAAAAACGGAAGAAAACTACATGACGTAACTCCATACTTTCTCTCTCTCTCTCTCTCTCTCTCTCTCTCTCTCTCTCTCTCTCTCTCTCTCTCTCTCTCTCTCTCTTTATGTCATCATCGAATCACTTCATCCTAAGTAGGACAATGACGTAAAAAAAACAAAATAATGTATAAACAATAACGATTCACATTGAGAACAGAATTCTTATCAATAAATAAATAAAATAAAATAAATCGACACCCTCTGCTCACAGCCTTCACCGTAGTGACGACCTTCAAACCCAGTGCAAAAAGGCGCCTCTCCCTCACCCCCCACACCCTGAAGAAAAAAAAAAACAATCAACCCATACCTGTTAATGACCCGAAAGCGCCATAAAAAGGACACTCTTAACCCTTGGACATAAAGAGAAAAAGAGAGACAATCTACAACGCGCGTAAATCTTGTTCAAGAGAGTCGTTACTTGTCGCTACACCTGTGGCATCAGATGGTCGCTTTACTACCAAGGAGGGATAAAAAGTGTGAGTGGAAGTGAGAGAGAGAGAGAGAGAGAGAGAGAGAGAGAGAGAGAGAGAGAGAGAGAGAGAGAGAGAGAGAGAGAGAGAGAGAGAGAGACTGAAGGATGTCATGAAAAAAAAAATGCGTGCGAGAGAGAAGAAACACAAAAAGAGAGAGAAAAAAAAACACAAACAACACACACACAAAGAGAAACAGAACGAACAGAAAAATAAACCCAAAATAACGAAAGCAGACTCCCTCAGTGTAGGCAACACCGGCCGAATTACAACCATGTCAATCCCGCTTACCAGGATACAACGGTATACCTCCGCCTCGCTCTCAGCATCGCCGGGGGCAGGTGAGAAGAGATAGAGCAGAGAGGAGAGAGGAGAGAGGAGGGAGAGAGGAGGGAGAGAGGAGAGAGGAAAGAGGAAAGAGGAGAGAGGGAAAGAGAGAGAACAGAGAAATGAGAGGAAATAGGGGGGAAGGAAAGGGGACAGAAGACAACACGGAAAATAAAGAAGAGATGAGATGAGAAGAGAAGAGAAGAGAAACAGAAGGGGAGGAACCCCTACACAACCTCACCCCCCACACTTCCACTACACAAAAAGCAACGCTTCCGACCCCCCCCCCCCATTAACAAAAATAAACAAACATGAAATAAATTCCCCACTAACCTTCTCCCAAAGCCCCACTTTAAACCACAGCCGGCAACTCTGAATGAACCGGAATGAACTGGATCAACCTACGCAGGGAAAAGCCCTCCCCCCCTTCCCCCCCACCTAGTCAACACCCCCCGCTACCCCCCCCCCCCGCGAACGCACCCTAGAATCCGTACCGTTGCGCTGCTGGCGAGGCATCATCATCACACGTGCGGGGAGAAAGAGAGAGGAAGCTTGTCCACTTTTGAAAGGGAAAGAATCTCTCTCTCTCTCTCTCTCTCTCGTTCTCTCTCTCTCCTCTCTCGTATCTATCTACTGCTCACTCATGTCTCTCTCCTTAACACACTTTCTTCAGTCTCATCAGGTATGGTGGTAACTGACTCCAGAACAGTTTTGCTGCCTCACAGAAAATTAACACGCTTTTTCCCGAGGGGTGGAATATCAGGTGTACAGTTACTCATTTGTTGAAGTGGGATTAGGCCTATTAGATTGTCAATAGAGCAGTTACACAGAGTCGTGTAAGTGGCTTAAGAATATTGTTTATGGTTCTGAAACTCGGGGTTTCCAGAATTTAAACAGAAGTGTAGCAAGGTCTTGTTTCAAAGCTGTAAGTAGTCAGATGTTCTCTTCTTCTCGACATAGGCGAAAAGGGAGCAGGTTGCTATCGCAGGGGCAGAGGGAGTGAAAGGCGATAGGAGGGAGGGAGGGAGGGAGGGAGGGAGGGAGGGAGGAGGGAGGGAGGGAGGGAGGGAGGAGGGAGGAGGGAGGAGAGAGAGAGAGAGCTGTCCTGTCGCTTCTCCTATCTCCCTTCAAGGACCTTGATGGTATCCTTTCCTCCCACCCCCAACTCAACCCCCCCCACCCCCACCCAACCCTTCCGAGTTCAATCTCCCGTCGATTACTTACCTGTCTGCCTGGGAGTAACAAGCAGGAAATAAACACAAAAAGTAACAAGCAGCCAAACACGCCCATCAAAGAAGCAATCACGAACGCAAAATCCGATAACTGAAAATAACAAATAAAAGCAACAGCCTATGAGACCAAATCCCCGTACACACGAAACACAACAATCTGGAAGTGAGATAACATCGCCACTGATATCCAGGGCGGTAAAGGGGGGAGGGGGGGAGTGGGGAAGGGGGTAGGGAGGGAGAGGAGAGAGAGGGAGGAGAGAGAGTGAGAGTAAGAGGGAGGAGAGAGAGAGAGAGAGAGAGAGAGAGAGAGAGAGAGAGAGAGAGAGAGAGAGAGAGAGAGAGAGAGAGAGAGAGAGAGAGAGAGAGAGAGAGAGGAAGAAAAAGGGAAAGGAAGAAGGAGAAACAAGTGAAAGAGACGAAGACGAATGGGAAGTGGAGGGAAGGGCAAGGGAAAGAATGGATAAGGATAAAGGAGGGGAGAATGGAAAAAGGGTAAGAGAGAAAAAAGGAAAAAATAAAGCAAATGAGAACGGAGAAGAGTAAAGGAGAGAAAGAGAAGCCAGCGCTGGAGCGGAGTAAAGGAGAGAAAGAGAAGCCAGCGCTGGAGCGGCCCCTGACAGGAGGGATTCCGCAAAGGCCTGTGGAATGGTGCAGTCAGCGCGCGGGGAGAGGAACAGGAAGAGGATGATAATGAGGAAGAGGAAGAAGAGCAGAAGGGAAGAGGCGAGAAGAATAAGTCGCGCAAGCACACTTTACATCAAAACTGAAGTTAAAGTCTTAAAGCGATAAAAAATTTAGAGGAAGATCAAACGAAGAAAGTGAGATGAAAGAAAGGGAAAACCAAACAAGAGGAGTTAAAAGGAGAGCGGAGGAAGGGGGAAGAGAGAGAGAGAGAGGAGAGAGAGAAGAGGAGAGAGAGAGAGGGGAGAGAGAGAGAGAGAAAGAGGAGAGCGAAGAGAGAGGGGGGGGAAGAGAGAGGGGGGAAGAGAGAGAGAGGGATCGAGAGAGGGAGAGAGAGAGAGAGAGAGAGAGAGAGAGAGAGAGAGAGAAGAGAGAGGGAGAGAGAGAGAGAGAGAGAGAGAAGAGAGAGAGAGAGAGAGAGAGAGAGAGAGAGAGAGAGAGAGAGAGAGAGAGAGAGAGAGAGAGAGAGGGGGGGGGGGAGCGACAAAAATGGAAGAGCAGGAGAGCGAGAGGTAAATGAGTACCTTCCTCTTGGGTACGAGAGCCTTAAAGGGGAGAGCGTATTGAGGGAGAGGAAATCGAGGGGGAAAAGATGGGCTAAGGAGAAAAATGCGAAGAGGGGAAAAGAGGGGATAGCGGGGAGAGGAGAGAGGGGATTAGGAGGGATGGACGGAGGAAAAGAGTAGACGAGAGAGGACGAAGAGAGGAAAGAGAGGAGGGAAAGGAAAAGGACAAAGGATGGCGAGAGGATGGTGAAAAGAGAGGAGAGGAAGGCCGAGGTGTAGGAACACAAAAGCAACGTTAGATAATGGGGAGAAAAAGACGATGAAATGGACAGAATAATAACAAACAGGAGTGCGTAGAGGGGGAAGAAAGAGCGTGGGAGGAGAGAGAGTGCAAAATCGAAGAGGGGAAGGGGAAAACAAGAAGGAAGGGTGCGGGGTAGAAGGGGAGAGGGGGAGGAGGAAAGGAGGAGGAGGAGGAGGAGCAGGAGGAGGAGGAGGAGGAGGAGAAGGAGGAGGAGGAGGAGGTGAGGAGGAGGTGAAGGAGGAGGAGGAGGAGGTGAAGGAGGAGGAGGAGGTGAAGGAGGAGGAGGAGGAGGAGGAAGGAGGAGGTGAAGAAGGAGGAGGAGGAGGAGGAGGAGGAGGAGGGGGACGGGGGGATCGTAGGGAACGTACAGCAGGGTGCAGGATCAATAGGTCGAGGATCTGCACAGTGTGGCCGCGCACGTGGGGGCAGATTAAGGAGAAGGGGGTGGGAGGGATGGAGGATAGGGGGGGGGGATAAGGGGAGGTGGTAACTTTACAAAGGTCATATGGGGATCATCCCTGTTTCCCCCCCTCTCCCCCCTCCCCCCCATCCGTCGACCCCCAACGAGG
>NC_051387.1:58407104-58414604 GCF_015228065.2 Penaeus monodon
TCCGTCGGACCAAAACATAAAAGAGAAAAAAAAACAAAAACAACAATCTCACCCAACCAAAGAGGAGAAACCCCCACAGAAAATACCTATCACTCATCACACTAGAATCGAGTTAAACCCCACCGGACAACTTTTACACGAGTACCCCCACCCCCTGGCTCCCACCCCCAACCAACCAACCCAACCCTACCCCATACCCCAACACCCTACCCCACCATCACCCCCCAACCCCCACCGTTACCCCAAAGCCACTGGGCCGAAATTAACGTGCCGGGGGTCACACCGGCGCCGCGACTGCCTTGTACAATCGGCCCCTTGTATGTATGTATGTGAGTGTGTTGTGGCCGTAGCTTCCCGTTTCTTCCCTCCTCGGCCTCGCACTCCCTCCCCCCTTCTATCTCTCTCGTAAATTCTCCCTATTCTATCGTTCCTATTATACACTTGGCTATCTGTCCGGTTGTCTGTCTGTCTGTTCTGTCCGGTTGTTGTTTTGTTGTTGTTTTTTTGTCTATCTGTCTGTCTCCCGTTACCGACATTCCCGACATTACTCCAAATATACCAACCACACCAATACTATCTAAAGCAGAAGACACAGGAAAGAAAGAAAAAATATATATAAATGAAATAAAACGGAAATACCAGTATATATAAACCTCCCGTTAGGTATTTTTCCTTGACCACCGCGGAAGGGTGAGGGAAAGGAGAAGAGAATGAAGATGACGGAAGGTGAGGAAGAGAGGAAAAGAAAAGAAGAAAAAGGCAGAATAAACAACGAAAGAAATAAGACTACAAATAATAGTAATAAGAATAAGAATAAGAATAAGAATAAGAAGAAGACGAAGAAGAAGTAGACGAAGAAGAAGAAGGAGAGAAGAAAAACACACGCATAAGCATGAATAGAACAGGAAAGACGAAGAAGAAGGAGGAGAAGATATAACCAGTCTGCCCTGCCAAGGAGACGAGCAAAGTGAGCAGATGCTCCAACTAACTGCGCCATTGCAAAAGTATCCAGAATCTGCATCCGAGATATGATTAGATACTATGCCTAAAAATAGATCGAGATTCTCTACCCTAAACTGTCATCACAAATCAAAAATTTATCCGTGGTATACTCTGCACGCATAAATATTTTTTTTCTATCAACAGTCAGGAACTATCCTGTAATAACATCATCAAAATTAACAATACCAACCAAAGAACAATGAAAAAACACGTGCCAACGCTTCTCTCGACCACCAATCTAATCAGAAAAATAAGAAATTTGCAAAAAAAAAGACTTAAACCGGCTGGGAATAACACGAGCGAGCGAGCGAGAGAGAGAGAGAGAGGGAGAGAGAGAGAGAGAGAGAGAGAGAGAGAGAGAGAGAGAGAGAGAGAGAGAGAAAATGCACCCAGTCACCCCGAATCCTTTTCAATCACCTCGATCAAAAGGGAGGCCAAGGTAAAGCAATTTCGTCGAGGATAGTGACTCAAGCAAAATTATATATATATATATATATATATATATATATATATATATATATATATATATATATATATATATATATTAAGATCTAAACTCAGCCTTCCTTTTACTCGACGATTACTTAAGAATAACATCAACCCAGTAAAGAAAAACAAACAACAACTATAACAGCAATAACAAAAACAACGACAAAATCTCCTTCCTTGTTGACCCAATTCTTTATCAACAGAAACTCGAGATCCCAATATAGTACATCTATTAAGCCCACCGATAAGGGAAAAAGGTGGTGAAAAAAGTGATGATAATGATTAATTAATAATGATAATGATGATGATGGATGATGGTGATGATGATGCTCAATATGAAGAGGATGATTGATGATACTTGATGATGAAAGGTGATGGCGAAACTCAATAGCGAAAAGAACGGCAAAAGACTAGCCATTAAAACACCTATTCAATACAGTAGCTAAGCTGAAATAAAACTAATCCCCATCGGCAATGAATGACCCTGAAAATGGCAAGCACAACGAGATGAGCAACAACAGAACAAGCCCGAAAAGAGAGGGAGAGAGAGGGAGAGAGAGAGAGAGGGGGGAGAGAGAGAGAGAGAGAGAGAGAGAGAGAGAGAGAGAGAGAGAGAGAGAGAGAGAGAGAGAATCAAAATAACAAATACTACAAAAAAATAATAATAAATAAATAAATAAAACGCCAAGCACAAAACAAGAACGCCCAATAGTGAAGGCACACCGTCCCATGCAAGCAAACTCAAGACACAAGCAGCGGTAGTGCTCCCACTTGTGCATCTACGTGCAAAAGTGTGCGAGCGTAAGAACATTTTAGGGGAAGAGAGGGGGGGGGGGAGTAAGGTATACGAGACTCGAGAGAGAGAGTGGGGGAGGGGGTAGGGACTGAGTAAGGGGGGGGGACAAGTTGCCAAGATGGCTTCCTAAGGTAACAAAATGGCGCACACTGTTACATAAGGTGTGTCGGCGCGGCGCGGCAGTGGAGCGGGGAACGTGGGCGAGTGGGGGGGGGGGGGCGAGGTGGGGAATGGTGAGTTGAGATCCGCGTGTGGGGCAGGGAGGGATAGAGGGAGGGAGAGAGGGTAGGAGGAAGGGAGGAAGGGATGGAGGGAGGGAAGGAGCAGGGAGGAAGGAGAGCAGATACAGGGAAGGAGGGGGGGGGGGGGAAGAGACGGGGAGAGAGGAGGGAGGAGGAAGGGGGTAGACACTGAGGTTCACACACACGCAGCCAGTTAAGCGGTGTGGGGCCGACACGCACGCTTTGCTGTTCCTTCGTTGATTCGCCGTTTCATCATGGTACCCTCACCATTTCTGGAATATTTTACCCACAGATTTTTTTAAAACTGAAATAAAAACTCGTACAAACGTACCCCGCGACATCGGATGGCTACCAAAATAAACTGTAATAAGTTGAGATCATATCGATTCTCTGAATGTTTCAAATGAACTCTTCTATAAATAATGCGCCGGTAACCTTGAAAATGCCGAGGTAAATAATATGACTCACTCTTTCTCTCTCACCTTCTTTATCTCTCTCTCTCTCTCTCTCTCTCTCTTCTCTCTCTCTCTCTCTCTCTCTCTCTCTCTCTCTCTCTCTCTCTCTCTCTCTCTCTCTCTCTCTCTCTCTCTCTCTCACACACACACACACACCTGGCTCTCCTCTTTTCGTAACCTCCTTTCCCACCATTCGTGAAGGCCAAGTCCCCCTCCTTGCGCCGCGTGTGACGTAGTTACAAGGAAAAACAACCAAAAATACAGAGAGAGAAAACGCAAAGAATGAAAACATTTACATCACATAATTAAACCAATTAAAGTACTTTTTAAGAGTCATATTACAGCCAGATCATTCCATTACATACTTCTACTTTTAGAATACCATCATAAAATCAATGAACATCAAACATAACATGAAAATCCCCATAATAATATACAAGCTCTTGACAATATCAAAGATCACCATAATGACAATAATACCAACGACCATCACATCATAATATCATCAATGTATATCACAATAACCTTACCACATCAGCGCAATATTTACGCAGTCCCTTCATCAGGGCCTCCTCCTGATACACGTGACACTGAGAACCCCATTCCACACACCACACAGCCTTTCCATTAACCCCATAACGTTGAGAGAGGGAGAGAGGGAGAGAGAAAGAGAGAGAGAAAGAGAAGAGAGAGAGAGAGAGAGAGAGAGAGAGAAAGAGGAGAGAGAGAAAGAGAGAGAGAGAGAAGAGAGAGAGAGAGAGAGAGAGAGAGAGGAGAGAGAGAGAGAGAGAGAGAGAGAGAGAGAGAGAGAGAGAGAGAGAGAGAGAGAAATTCTGAGTATCCCAAATCTTGTGAGGTAATTCTATAACAGTGACATGGCAACAGCAAGAACCATAACAACGATTGTGTCATTACTGTTTCTTAACAACATGAACTCATTAATAAGATTCCCATTACTACTAACTAGCCACAACAATATCAAGAATTCAGAAGCTTCTTCAAGTGGGTGGCAGGGGGGGGAGGAGGTGGGGGTGCAAGTGTTAGCGTGTAATGTTGATGGCCATAGCAGTGCAATATTCATGCTTGTTTGGTGTGCGAGGCTCGTGCAGGGAGAAGGAGCGAGGGGGGGGGGGGGCAAGGAACAAGGGATAAGGGGCAAGGGGGCAAGGGAAGGGGTAATGGGCAAGGAGGATGGGGGTAAGGGGTAGGGTCCGGTGCAGTGCCGTGACAGCGCCAAGATCACAGAGAGAGAAAAAAAGAAGAAAATCGAGAAAAAAAATATTACGAACAAGGAAAAAGAAAAAGAAATCGGTGCATAACACAACCTACAGCAATCACAATCACTATCACTACTATTACTTCTACTGCCACCACCACCACCACCCTAACCACCCACTACCACCATAACAACTACGATTACTACTACACCTATGACTATTTACAAAACACCGGCCCCCCGCGCAGATCAATACTGGTACAACAATACTTCCTGTCATGCAAACAGTGCAGGAGGGGCGGGTGTAAACTTCACACTTTACTACGCCGTACTCAACAACCCCCAACACCGCGTGCTTGCTTGCTTGCTTGGCAACTACCTACACACAATCAGAGTTGCTTTAGAGCACATGGGTGCGAGTTATGAGACGGAGGCAAGCACATGCTGACTGCATGAACGCACACACATAAGATCTCTCCTTTTCTTTCTCAATTAGATGCAAATTAAAATTTATTTCCTTAGTTAATGTCATATCTTTTATCGTTACATACGCAACTTTTATCTTCTCATCACACGACTCAACACACCAACTCACAATGTGTTTCCTGTCATCCGTTTTCTTCACATGACACCCAGGAAACTCTCCATTGTTTATTCTCTATCTCCACTTCCATCACTGCGAAGAAGAGGAGGAGCCCCGAGTGACGATGATAATGAGAGTGTCAAGTGTTAACGCGACAAAGCCTACTTCAGTCTCGAGAAACTTGTACTATTCTTAGACTTCCTGCCAAACTGCTGCTCTCAGAGCTTCGCCACAATAAGGCCACGGGATGTGATTTAACAACTATAAACAACGATAAAAATGCAATAGGACCAAGTGAAAAGAATAAAATATAAATAAATTGAGGGAAAATATCAAAGGAATAAACAGAGAGAAAAATCAACGAAAAAATAAAAGTTGCATGGGGTATCATCTACCCACACCAGCTTATCCTATCCGCGTAGCTCTATGCAATCCTTACAACAGATACACAAACAGATATTTAAAAAAGAAATATATGACCTGATAGACCGATAGACAGAGACAGACAGCAAATCAGAACTACTTCAGTCTCGAGAAACTCCCATTCAAAACCTTCTACCTTGCCATCTAAAACAGCAGTTACATAAGGTATAAAATCGGCTGTGGATTGCCGAGTGATGCGCCAGGAAAGGGAGGGAGGGAGAGCAGAAGGGAGGGAGAGCAGATGAGAGGGAGAGAGGAGGGGGGAGGGAGGGGGAGGGAGGGAGGGGAAAGAGAGAGAGAGAGAGAGAGAGAGAGAGAGAGAGAGAGAGAGAGAGAGAGAGAGAGAGAGAGAGAGAGAGAGAGAGAGAGAGAGAGAGAGAGAGAGAGAGAGAGAGAGAACGTCACGTGACTTGAGCCAGAGGACGCACCAAGGTCGAGTTTCGCGGTCGGCAAAAATTCGCGTAACACACAAGCAAGACCGGAACCACACAATCACAAACGTAGGGACATACGACCACAGAGATGCAGATAAAGGAACACAAGAAATGCAAAATCCCCAATAGCTCTACATATAACAGACACCCAAAAGAAAAATAATAAAAAATAATAATAGGATAAAACCCCTCACCCCAAGAATCCCCATTCCAGACACACCTTCCCCCCTCCTTCATCCCCCTCCTCCCCTCCATTTTTCGCCCTCGTCACACGCGCCAAGCTCACCAGAGAGGCAGTAACCGGTATGAACCGGTACAGAAGAGGCGAGGGTACGCGGGCTTGCATGTATGGGAGGACCACGCGCGGGGGGGTAGGGGAGAGGAGAGGAGGGGGGGGAGGGACAGAGAGGGAGTACTGCGCAATAACGCTTATATAACATCAACTCACCCCCCCCTCTTTCCCCCTTACCCCCATGAGCGTCCTTTTTGGTCCTGTCCTGTTGCACGAGCTTTCGGGGAGATGAGAGTGACTTGATTTGTGCGGTTGCTTGGGTTTGTGCAGATGCGTTGCTTGCTTGGTTGCTTGATTGTGGTTGGACTTGGTTGAATGGTTGTTTAATTGGGTCCTTGGTTTGTTTGTTTATTTGTTTGGTTAGTCTGTTGCTCTTCATTCGTTACTATAAGGACCTAATATAGACAATAAAAAATAAACAAAGAAACAGTTGCAAGCACATATGACAGGCAACAAAACAAGCAAACAACTAAGTAACAAACGAACAGAAACAACCCCCCCCCCAAAAAAAAAAAAAAAAAAAAAAAAGACGAGACATTTTCTTAGCAACTGATCAAAGTAAAAAAATATATATATAAAAACAAAACAAAAAATAAAACAGTCGGAAGACGTTTCCCCCTCAAGTCCTTACCAACTGACCAAATAATAATAAAAAAATAAAAAAAAGCAAAAACGGGAGATGTCCTTAGCAATTGAAAAGAAAAAAAAAAGAAAAGAAAAATATCAGTATCATCATTCATTTAACATACGAACAAACAGAAGCAGCCAAAGAATGCAACGTCATGAACCTTGTTGCTGATGTTGCCACTGATCATGATAATATTTCCTGCATTACTTCCTTGAAGTCGATATAAACGGAGAAAGAACTGGACGAAGAAAGCAAAGAAAAAAAAAATGTGAGGAGGAAAAGAATTGGGGGCAATCGCGATTTTTTTTCCCCCGAAGTGATGGCAAGAAGAAAAGAAAATAGGAGGAAAAAAAAAAAATAAAAATAAGATAAATATATATAAAAGTACCAAAGAGTTACATAAGGAGAAGTACAAAAAAGTGAATTGCCCAAAATATTCATAAAATTTGCAAAAAGTCACACGCATCACGACAAAGGAAACAACAAACAAAACTGAAGACAGATGATAAAAGAGCGTCATGGAAATCACCAATAACACGACGCGCAATTAATCTAATAAACGACTAACCCACCCCCCCCAACCCTTTCCTCCCCCCTCCATCTCCCTTCCGTTCATCCTCTCCTTACCTTTACCTCTTACCTCTCCCCGCATTTTACCTCCCTTTCTACCCCATATTCTACCTTCCTTTCTGCCCCTTTCACTACCTCCCTTTCTCTCTTTCTACCTCCCTTTCTGTCCCTTGTTCTACCTTCCTTTCTACCCCCTATTCTACTTCCTTTTTCTACCTCCCTTTCCACCCTTTTTTCTACCCCCCTTCTGTCTCTTTTTCTACCTCCCTTTCTGTCCCCTATTCTACCTCCCCCCCCCCTACTCCTCGCCCATATACCCCTTCCCCGCCCCTCACTCCCCTACGACAAACAACCCGCGGGCGTGCGGACA
>NC_051387.1:58429604-58454604 GCF_015228065.2 Penaeus monodon
TTGCTTGGGATATTTAACACAACTACACACAAAAGACAAAACGACAAACAAGCAACCAAATACTCTATTTACACACATCCAATTATATAAACAAACAAATAAATCACGCGCGCGCGCGCGCGCGTGATTCTCACACACACACACCCACACACACGTCCGTCTACCTAATTCAACACCTCGACATTTTACCCGTCTATCGGTATCCACTTCCCATCCACAAAACACTCCCGACCGCCCCTTCCTTTCCTCCCTCAAATCCCCGACTTTCAAGCGCCCCACACATTGCATTTCCACCCGTCAACATTCCACAATAATGCACGGCAATTCTCGCTCCCCCCCTTTACAATGGACCTGCAACATGACCTCTGTTACCTCCGTTTCCTTCAACCTGCTCGTTTGAAATGCCATGCGCCTAGATCAGGCACCCCTGTCATGAGAATGCATGATACAATTCTCCCCCCTCCCATCCCCACCCTCACACCCCCTCCCTCCACTGCGTTCGCCAATCACATCCGGGAAATCTTCATCTCTTGCTGACATAATTATAATTATCTTTATCCTTTTTTATTATCATCATAATTATTATCAATCTTTATCATTAGAATTATAATCATTATCATTATTAATATTAATACTATTATTATTACCATCATCATCATCATAATCATCATCATTATCATCATTATTATCATGATCATCACCGTCATTTCTTTACCTTTACTTATAATTTTCTATTCTTTTCTTTCACATTTCCTTTTTCCTATTTTTAGTTACTCATTTTTTACGGTGTCTAAAACGAATCACGCCCGCAACGATAATTACCTCGAAAATACGCGAGATTACACTTACACATTAGGTTAATTCATAACGTTGGCGTCTGACGTACATGCATATCACATTCTACACAAAAGCTTTCTTGGAAGATCCATCCTCAAATCTTCTTAAAAAAAAGTGTAGGAAAGTAAATATTCACACCCCACATAAGATTCATTCCTCGAAAAAAAAAACAGCAAGAATAGCAAGAAGACGGTACAAAATTCTCGGTATCTCTTTCGCAGTTTCCCCTGAAAATGACCGTCCTTTTAAAACGAACGTGAATCAGCCGACCTGGACAGCTGGATTCCTGACCCAACTCTGGCGGAATTTCCCTCGCACTCTTGCATCAGCGCCAGGGCTCAACCTCGCCCCTATACACACACTCAAAACATGCATACGTACATTCACATTTCTATTTACATTCTACTTATATTCGCATACTCGCATCTACGTACATTTACACACACGTATTTACATTCGCATATCTACTTACATTCACTTACACATATCTACTTCAGCTGTACATTTACATTCAACATGCCTACATATGCACATCCGCATCGTTAGGCTTTCCCCCATCAGCTGAGATACCTAACACGTCAGATATTATGTCGTCATCACCCAAAGCAGTCTCTCTTCCCCTCCCCCCTCCTCCTCCTCCTTTCTCGGTCATCTGGCGAAGAGACTCGTCACCCCTTGCCTGGACCATCCCCTTCCACCCCCTTTTCCCCCGTAGACCTCCTCCTCCTCTTCCTCCTCTCATTTCTACTCACTTCTACCTCCTTCACCTCCTCATCCCTCTCCTCCATCTCCCTTTAACCCCCTCCCATCCCCACCCCCCTTTTTGTAACTCCATACTACTCCCTCTCACTCCCCCAGAACCCCTCCACCTCCCCCTTTCTCCCCCGTAACCCCTCCACCTCCCCCTACCTATCCCCTACAACCCCCCATCCTCCCCCCTACTTAACCCCTCCAGCCAAGAGTACTGTAGCTTGGGTACGTCCGCGTGGCGCCTTGCGTAAACAACAGGGCGAGGAGGGCGAGGAGGAGGAGGAGGAGGAGGAGGAGGAGGAGGAGGAGGAGGAGGAGGAGGAGGAGGAGGAGGAGAAGGAGGAAATGGGAAGATAGGAGGAGGAGGAGAAGGAGGAAATGGGAAGATAGGAGGAGGAGGAGGAGGAGGAGGAGGAGGAGGAGGAGGAGAATGAGGATGAGGAGGGCCCGTTGCCTCGCTCTCCCTATACCCATCATCCGGTTACAAGCAGCCTCGCCCTCTGCCTCTGCCTCTGTTCCTGCCTTAACATAACATGAGTCCTTCTCTTCCCCTTGCCTCAACACATGATTCTGCCTCTACCATTGTCTTTACATTTCTCTCGTCCTCTGCCGTAACATGCGAGTCCGTCTCTGTCCCTGTCTTAACGCATGCTTCTGTCCCTGCTCCCGTCGTAACATTTGCCACTTCCTCTGCCTTAACATCTGCCCTAACCTCATTCTCTTCCTCTGCCTACGCTTCTGCCTCAATATCTACTTCTACCTCTGTCTCTGCTTCTGCCTTGGTCCTTCTCCCGTGCTACGTAATGCACGTTGTTTACCATCGGGTCAAGAGCTGATTTCGTAAGCTTGGTCTATTTTGGAAATCGAGGTGATGGGGGAGGGGGGAGAGAGAGAGAGAGAGAGAGAGAGAGAGAGAGAGAGAGAGAGAGAGAGAGAGAGAGAGAGAGAGAGGAGAGAGAGAAAGAGAGAGAGAAAAAGAGAGAGAGAGAGAGAGAGAAGAGAGAGGAGAAGAGAGAGAGAGAGAAGAGGAGAGAAGAAGAGAGAGAGAGAAGAGAGAAAGAGAGAGGAGAGGAAGGAAAGAGAGGAGAGAAGGAGAGAGAGAGAGAGAGAGAGAGAGAGAGAGAGAGAGAGAGAGAGAGAGATAAAGAAGGTGAGAGAGAAGAGATGAGAGAGAGAGAAAGAGAAAGAGAAAGAGAAAGAGAAAAAGAGAGAGAAAGAGAAAAAGAGACAGAGAAAAAAAGAGAAAACCGCAAACAGAAAAGATAATGAAAAATGAACAAACAGATTAAAAAAAAGAGTAAAGAGAAAAAAAACAGAAAAACGGGAAAGAAAAAGAGACCGACCCAGCGTTCCAGTATCGCCTCCGAGTCCTCCTGCTACACGACCACAAAGCATCCAGGCCCTATGGAATGGAGGTCGAGGGAGAGCTTCCATTCCTGCATTTCCTTATAGAAACCTGGGCACCCGATAATAGGTCACTCTATAGGTCACGAGGTTTCGCTCCGGGGAGAGGTGTACAGAGCAATACATAATGTACAATTCGATAACAACAATAGTAGTAGTAGTAGTAGTAGTAGTAGTAGTAGTAGTAGTAGTAGTAGTAGTAGTAGTAGTAGTAGTAATAATAATAGTAATAGTAATAATAATAATAATAACAATAATAATAACAATAATAATAACAATAATAATAAGAAGAAATAAATAAAAAAGTAATAACAATAAATAAAAAAGTAATAATGATAATAATAACAACAAAAATAACCACATCAAAAAGAACAGTAAACAAAACCACCATCTCAAAACAATCATCGATATTAACTGTATCATCACGTCATCACAACTAAAATAATTCTAAAAAGAAAAAGAAAAAGAAAAAAACATCGAAACTTATCATCATCATAAACAAATCCTAAATCGGTGACTTCACCCCCTCCCCCCAAGCACGACTACACCGAGGCAGGCGACAACCACAAACACCACATAACACTCATACACATGACATGGCAAGATCGCAAGCAAGCAAGCACACAGGCAGGCTGACAGGTAGGCAGGTTGGCAAGCAAGCACACAGAAGAGAACAGAGCAACTGCGGGTCATGGAGTAAAATGGATGGAGGGGAAGGGGGGACAGGGGAAGGGGGACAGGGGAAGGGGGGAGAGGAGAAGGGAGGGGATAGGGGAAGGGAGGAGAGGGGAAGGTGAGAGGAGAGAGAGGAGAGGAGAGGAGAGGAGAGGAGAGGAGAGGTGAGAGGAGGGGAGAGGGGGGAGAGGAGAGGAGAGGAGAGGTGAGAGGAGAGGGGATGTGGTGGGGTAAAGGGAGTGCGGATGAAGCCACGGAGGGTTAGGAGAAGGGAAAAAGGGAGAGGGAGGAGAGGGGGAAGAAGGGAAAAAGGGAGGGGGAGGAGAGGGGGGAGGGGAAAGGGGAGAGGGGGGAGGGGAAAGTGGAGAGGAGGGGAGGGGTTAGGGTCATGGGCGGAGGCTGGCTGGGGAAGCGGGCCAGGAAAGGGCGGCATAGTTAAAAGGGATGGGGCCATGGCAGGGGGTTGGGAGAGATGGAGCCATGAGGGAGAGATGGGGGAGGAGATGGTGCCATGAAAGAGGAAGAAGGAGAGAAGGAACCACAGAAGAGAACTGAAAATGGGGGGATAAGGAGCCATGGTGCCATGAATTGGGGACTGGGAGAGAGAGGGAGGCGGGCCCTGCACCACGGTCGGAACAGAAAGCACGCGCGCGGGGGTGAGCACGGAATGGCCGCACTCCAGGTAGGCTGCAGGAGAGTGGAGATGGGCGAAGGAGGGAATAGGGAGGATAGGAGATAAAGGGAGGGGATAGCGGTAGTGGAGGGTTAAGGTATAGGTGGAGGAGGAGGAAACTGAGGGAAGGATGAAAAGCCAGAACAGGAGAAATAATTGGAAATTAATAAAGATGAGGTAGAGCAGCAGGAGAGGAGAAACAAGAAAAGAAACGAAAGAAACAAAGAGAATAGCAAAGATATGACAATTAATAAAATAGCAACAAACAGGAAAAGTAAGTTTAAGAAGAAAAGGAGGAGGAGGAGGAGGAGGAGGAGGAGGAGGAGGAGGAGGAGGAGGAGGAGGAGGAGGAGGAGGAGGAGGAGGAGGAGGAGGAGGAGGGGAGGAGGAGGAGGAGGAGGAGGAGGAGGAGGAGGAGGCGGCGGCGCCTGGGGTGAAGAGAGGGTCGGCCCCGATCAAGTTTTTCCCCGGGAGGCCGCGGCGGCGCCCCGGCCTGGCCCCGCTCCAACAACGTGTCGCGTAGCTGCAGGCCGAAAGGGTGAAGGGCCGTGGGACGCGCGCGCGCACGCACACACACACACGCACGGACATCACGTATGCATAGTCTAATAGGAACCCAAACTGTAGTGCAAAAAACATGCACACACACAAGCCCATCGACCGATAAATAGAGGGACAGACAGAGGCACAAATCCACACACAGACACAAACTCGCCGTCAGTTCATTCCGGAGTGCAGCGTCGGCCTCGCGCCAGAGAATCCCCAATGACACGGCTTCCATTTCCCGAAATCCGACAGGACCGTTCCATGAGCGAGACCATGAGCGCTCCCACGAGGGGGGAGGGGGGAGGCTCGCCGGGCGGAAGCGCCCTAAACGCACTGGCACGCGGCCAACTTCCCTTCGAATAAACATACGCACATGCGCGAAAATACACACATACACATACACACACACACACACACACACACACACACACACATTTTTAAATACTCACACAGGCACACACGTACGCACAAGCCCACGCACACGAACGAACGAACGAACGCACACCAGTAAAGAGCTACCGTCACGCAGTATCCAATGACTTTTTTCCCGATTTAAACCCTCCCTCCTCATCGAAAGTGGAGAGCGAACTGCGCCGTCATGCTAGCCCGACCTGGGAAAAGCCTCTCTCTTTCCCTCCCTCTTTCTCTCTCTTCATGACTCAGATGTCGACCACCGCCGCACGGCCCTTACGTCAGCCTGTCAGCTTCCCTTCCCTCCCTTCACCTCTCTTTTCCCCTCCTCCTTCCTCTTCCTCTGTTCTTCCCTCCATCTCCATCTCTCTCTCTCTCTCTCTCTCTCTCTCTCTCTCTCTCTCTAGAATCGCCTGCCAGAGGAAAGCTAAATATACACACCTGTCTGCGAATCTGACACCCTTCCGCCGCCTCGTGTGACGTGTTGACATGCAGAGGCGCTACACACAACACACACACACACACACACACACACACACACACACACACACACACACACACACACACACACAAACCTATCCGCTTGCAACAAACCCAACACCTATGCAACTTGTCCAAACCCTCACTCAGCCCTAAGACCTAACAACCGAACCCACCAATCAACGTCACACCAACCAAATCCTCCAGTCCTCATCATCCCCCAATCCCTCCCCCTCCAACCCCCCACCCCCACCCCCATTCACCCATCCCCTAATCATTAAAAGCAAAAACGAGGAACACGACCGTGAGCGAGACATGTTATCACAACAAACCGGCCGCGGCCATAAATGTTTACACTCGACAGCTCGAGCGTGTGCAAGTGGCCTGCATCAGCACAGTCTGCTTTAAGGCAGGAGTCGCCTGGCGTGCTTGCAAACTCTCGCTCAACTCGAACGTAGTGGGGGGTGAAGGGGGCGGGGAGAAAGAGTGGGGGGGACAGGAAAGGGAAATCGAGAGGAAGAGAGGACGAAGAGAGCGCAGGCGGTGAGAGGGAAAGGGGAAAAGAGAAAGAGAGATAAGATGATGGTGAAGGATAACTGGGGAGGAGAGGAGAGGAGAGCAAAAGGAAAGGAAGGGAAAGGAGAGGAAAGGAAAGGAGAGAAGAGAGGATTGGAAAGAGCAGAGAGGAGAGGAGAGGAGACAGCAGCAAAGAAGAGAGAAAAGAAGTGGAGGCGAGGTAAAGAGTAGAGAAGAGAGAAATAAAAACACAAAGAGAGACAAACCAAATCGGAGCAAGTTTGAACACACACGAACTAAAATCTGCAGGAAAGAACGCCCACAAATGGGAAAGAAATAAAGCCAACTCTGAAACAGGAGAGGCCCTGTGTTCATGGCATTCTCGAAACCAAAAGCCACGAAAATCAGCGAAACACCAGGACAAAAGACCACGCAAGAGTTATTTATAGGCCTCACATCAGCAGAATGATAAATACAAAACAAATAAAAACATAACTCAGTCTATTACGAATATAACAAAGACAGTGTTTTTCCTTTGCGACAGTAATTCCCAACACACACATACAATTAAAAATAAACAAATAAATTAAAATAAAAAATGATAAACGAAATATCTGATAAATATAGATATAATAATGATAGTAAACTGTGAGAGAGCTTCTCCTAAGGAAAGGTACAGCACCTTGAAAATTCCTCATTGAGGAAAGACACCTAATCTTATCAGTCAATCGCAAATATAAAGGATATAACTATCATCATAATCGAGGTGTGTAAACGCTAATTACTACACACGAAATAGCATACACAGACAATAGACTGGATATAAGGGGGGGGGGGGGGAAGTGCCACAGTAATACCAGAAAATTATAACAGTTAAAAAAAAAGGGTCTCCCACAAACAAGGTATTTAAAGCAACGATTGCAAGACCGGCACGCGTGAACATAATCTTGCAACAACCCGCCGCATTACGTGATATCACCTTTACTTCGCTCGCTTTGTGGACTGTAAGTTTGTGCTAGATAAATAATTCCTTCAGAGGACAAAGACAGGAGTGAGAGAGAGAGGAGAGGGAGAGGGAGAGGGAGAGGAGAGGAGAGGGGGGAGAGGGAGAGGGAGAGGGAGAGGGTGAGGAGAGGGAGAGGGAGAGGATGAGGGAAGGATGGAAGAAAAGAGGGAGGGAGAGGGGGAGAGATGGAGGGAGGGAAGGGGGAGCTGCAAGGAAGGAAGGAAGGAAGGAAGGAGGAGGGGGGAAAGGAGAAAAGGAAGGATACGAGGAGGAGAGACGGAGGGAAAGATGAAGTAGAGAGAAAAGGAGGACGAGGAGACAGAAAGCAAAGGTAAAAAAATACAGACAAAAGAAATGAGAGTTGATAGACATAACAGATTAAATAGAGGAAGAGACATACACAGATAAAGAGGAGAAACAGGGTGAGCGAGGAGAGAGCTGCAGCATCCCGTGTTAACCTATCCACAATCAATGAAAGGCAACACTGCGCCTGGGCCATAAATTCAAACCAAAATCCTCCTCTGCTACAATGACATACCTAAATATATATATATATATATATATATATATATATATATATATATATATATATATATATATATATATATATAACAACACACCAAAAAAATACACACCCATCTATATGATAAATAAAATAGAATAAAAAAAAGAACATCACTCCACATATTTTACTCAAACGACAAACCACGCAAGCACAAAAAGCACACTCAAACAAAACGAAACAACCACCCCCCCTTGACCCCCCCCCATTTTTAAACTTCCCCATCCTATACCCCCCCCCCCATCCACCCACGATACTCCCATCTACTCCAACCTCCTCTCTCCTCCTCCTTTCTCCTTTATCCCCGTCCTCTTATAACACGGAAATAGTAGTCAAGAGGTTAGGGGGCGGAGGAGCTGGGGAGGATAAGAGGGAGAGGGAGAGGAGGAATAAGAATAAGAATAAAAAAGAATAAGAGCCAGAAGCGGAAAGACGAGGCAAAGCTCAAGCAGAGCGCAGCGACGGGAGCGAGGGCGAGCGTGGGCGGAGAGCGGCCGAGCAGGTCACGATGGCAACCGAAGCCAGCCAGCGCCACCGAGTCACACCAAGCCAAGCCAGGCCAATAGACATTAGACCAGGCCAGGCGAGGCCAAGCGAGGCCAGGCGAGGCCGTGCAGCTTCCGCGGTGGGAGAGTAAATGTAGAATCGATAACCAGGCCCTCTCCTACCCCCTTCTCCCCCCAACACAATTACCCACACCTATTGCAAGTCGCTACCGCCATCCGGGCACTCTGATGTGGTTTGAAGTTAGCGCCTTCCCTTTCCTCCCGAGGATCACCCTCCCCCTTTCCTTCGCTTCTTTCTCTTTCGTCCTCCCTTCCCTCCCTCCCTCCCTCCCTCCATCCTTTACGCCCTCTCCCTTCCCTCCGTCCTTCTATCACCATTCTTTTTTTTCTATCACCCTTCGCTCTCTCTCTCCCTTCACACTCACATTCTTCCCTCCCTCCCTCCCTCCCTCCCTTCTTTCCTTCCCTTCCTTCCTCCCTACCTCCCACCGTTCCCCTTTTCCTCCCAACCTCCCACCTTTCCTCCCTCCCTCCCGTCCCTCCTTTCTCTCCCCCCCTCCCTCCCACCCACCAGCAGAAAAGCACAACCCCGAAACACCTGTCCTCCACACCCTCCTCACCCCCTTACCCCCCCCCGTGCCTCTCATCCCTTGGGTATCACCAAATCCATCTCCCAACATCATCTCTTTTGCAGCATCTTCATGGCAGCAAAAATAAATAAATAAATAAATAAATAATAATAAAAAATCAATAAATAATATATTCACACAACTCGAACAACCACGGAGATCTGGATTACAGGCCTATAAAGCATAATTTAGTGGAGTAACGAAAATTATCATAAGATAAAATACAAATAAAATTAACAATAACGATAACAATACAAAAGCTAAAGAGGAGCATAAAAAAAACAGAGGTAAAGACAAAGCAAAAGATGAAACAGACAATAAGAATAACCACAGTAACAACAACAACAACAACAAATCCATGACCGATCCTTGCACACGAAATTACCCTCTCTGAATGATCTCATCGCTACACGTGAATCGAAAACAAACAAACGGAGAGAGAAGCGCCGCCCACACTAGGCACCCGAATTAGCAGCTCAAGTCTTAATGAAATCCTTGGGTGCTGCAGCCGGCCCGGACAGATTTGTAAAGATCTCTTCCAACTTATGCTTAGCTAATGGTTGAAGCTCGAGATTGATTGCGGAAATAGTAGTAATAATCATTATAATACAACCATTATTACATAGCTTATACTAATTAATATGAACAGGTTTTCGCAAAGAATGTGTACAAATCAAATTCTTAAAATTTACAATAAACTAAACAATCCCTGAATCACGACACCACCACCACCCCCGCAGGAAAGGCAAATGACAAAGATAACACATACAAAAACAAATAAATAAATAAATAAATAAATAAAACGCAAAATGAAAAAAAAAAATTAAATCTAACCAAATACAAACAAACGCCAGAACCCATAAAAAACATACCCATAAAAAAAGGGAGAGAGAAAAAAATATATATACAAAACCAAGCAACCCAAAGAACCCAGAGTGCCACCGCCAGACGCCGAGTGCCACGAAACAGGAAGAAAGGACGCGACACCCAAAATAACACCACGGCGGCGGCGGCGGCATCTCTTGAGCGAAACGTTATCGGAGGCGGCGGCGGCGGCGGCGGCGGCGGCCGTGGAGGCGGAGGCGGTCGCGCGAAATAACCCCCTCATCCTCCTCCTCTAACTGTGGTCGGTGGCGATGAGTTTCTTCACCTCGCTTGCTTGGAGGGAGGGAGGGAGGGAGGGAGGGAGGGAGGGGGAGGGAGGGAGGGAGGGAGGGAGGGAGGGAGGGAGGGAGGGAAAGGGGAGGGGAGGGAGGGAGGAAGGGGAGGGAGGGAGGGAGGGAGGGGAGGGAGGGGAGGAAGGAAGAAGGAGGAAAGCAAGGAAGGAAGGAAGGAGGAGAAGACGAAGAAAGAGGAGCAGGAGTAGTACGAGGAGAAGTAGAAGAGAAAAAAGGAGAAAACTAAAGACAAACCCCCGGGAATTTCCTTTCTATGAGTCATCGATTGTGGTTAGTGTCGGTGTTGTTGACATAATAGTTAACCTCATTTGTGTTCCCGCTGCGGTCAGCATCGACAAGATGATCACAACTATTATGCTTATCATTACTAGAAACTAATAACATTACAGTCATCATCCTAATACGGTCACAATAGAATCATCATTACTCGTAAAATGTCATCATACGCAAGTAACAATCACCATTGCATTCATCATCAAGCACCAAGTAACATGAATAACAGTATCGCTAATAACACACACTCCATTATCCAAAGCACCTTCATCATCAAGTCATCACATGTACCACACCACCATTAAGAACAGCAGGCCTTCATACGAGCAAAGTAGGCCTATATTGCAATCCGCTTCGGCCCTAACGTTGCACCACCTGTCAAAAAGTAAACGTCATGTGGCGCGAGAGAGGTTGCCGACCTTACAACTGCACGCGAGCCAGCGATCGAGCGATGCAAAACCCAAACCACTGGCAAAAAGAGAAAAAAAAGGAGGAAAAGAATTATCGAGGATATACATCGTGTTACCAGGAACGAGCATACAGTAAGGGAATAACGGAGAAAAACGATTTAAAAAAAATGTAAAACTGTTTCCAAGCAAAGTCGAGCAAAATTCCTCTCCTTGATGCTGCTCGCCACCTCAAATCGCGCTTGGGAAATCGCCTGCGACTCAAAGCATTAACCCAGTTATTTGATTATTTTCTTTTGTGTCTACGCAGTGATGTTCTGTAGTGAAGAGCAGCTAGTGACAGTGCAATTAATACTTTTCAATATCTTCAAGGAAAAGAATTAATTATTTTCTCTACTTCATGAAGCCTGCATCCTACTTTATATGATGTGCAAAACATACTTAGTCTCCCAGTTCCATGTCAAAACAACTCAAATTAAATAACCTTTGCAAAAATTATGCAAGACTCATTAGACTACGTATATACACACAAAAAAAAATATATATATATAAAATATAATCACTAGCCTATATTCCTGTAAAACTTGCATTGTTTCACTGACTTCGGCGTAGTTCTAAATATACTGATATTTTACTGACCATATAAGGCGAGAAAAAATATACAAACCATTTGCATGCATATGTGTATCCATATGCAAGTATGTGTATATTAATAGGCATATGTATACATTTACATGTGGATAGAACACATACACATCTTGAAAGTTAGTGCAAGTCCTAAAACTACTACCCCAAAGTGAGGAAAAATAATCAGCACTATTTAGCTGCATTGCCTTTCTAAGTAACATTAATTAAAGTCTTTGATGTACCTGTTCACATGCGGGTACATTTTTTTTACATGTTTTCGCCCCAAAACCCCACTTCTGCAAGGGTATCTGCTTAGATTAACATATAATACATTTAAAAGGATGGACAGACATCACCATGACATTCTTACATTCTTTAATGAAGTTGTTATTTTAATAAATGTCACCATCCGTTTGATACTGATTCGCCAGAATCAAACTGGTCTTCTGAATTGTCAGTTTTAGATAAGAATGGTTAATAATCAAAATATGATGGCTCCTTCCAAGAATTCCTAGAATAATGTATATCTTTCAATCATATCTACATTTACAGAAAAGATGACTAAAACCATTTACATAAATCACACATAAACAATATTTAAGACTGGCAAATTGGCCTTCAACTGAATCTCAAATCAAGGCGTTTCGCTACCTACACATTTTTTTTTTTTTTTATGATGATGACGTTAAGAAAATAAACATGCCTTCAATTACCAAGTCTGCTTGAAGGTTAAACTTTAAAAAGTGGTAGAATAAACTTACACCAATCATAGTTCACACTCTCACTTTTCAAAAGCTCCCAGAATTTTGCCAAGAAAAGTTTGTTGGGGAGTTAGGCCTCTATAGTTGCTACGCGCACATCCTAAACTCAAGCCTTGTATAGAGACCTAGAGTGATGAATTTAATTATGCTCACACACACTCTCTCCTAGGCCTATGTGGGTGGTGAATTGGTGAAATCGCATACCTCCACCCAGCAACACCTTGGACACCACCATCCAGGTGAGATCTGTCAAACTACCTCCCACCGTTATCCCCGTTAAGCGAACATTTGGTTTGGGAATTTCCGTCAATTTTGATAGATAAAGCGAATAAAAAAACATGACGTCACCACATACCTCACCAACCATTGCCTCCGACCCAGTCCCCCGAAAGTCATGCACAGTTCGGACACTTTCCACGCCATTTCTGACCAAAAAAATAACACCTGGAATTCGCCTCCATACATTACCTCGAAACGTCGCCGGTTAATTATCCAAGGCCCAACCATTCTCGCACTCATAAATCCCAAATGAACACCACCACACTGAATAAACAGTAAAACTGGCTGCGTATTTGCCCGGAGAAAGTCTCAAAAAGTCTCCAAGTCTCCTTCACGCTTCTGAACACAAAAGCTGCCAGGCTGTTTCCCCGTTGTGACCTTCCCCTTAAACACTAACTGGAAACTGCGAACGCATCTGTATGGCATAATATTTTGAAGTTGGCTTTCAAATCCCTTGTATTTTGTGGTTTCTCATTGGTTCGTGTAGTTGTCCTAGAGGTCTGCACACTTTCGAGAATGTGACGGAGCTATTATTTTTACTTCGGTTATAAGTTAATGTGATAACAATCTAATCGTTGATTTTGGCAACACTTCAGACATGTTTGGCAGACAGGGTTCCAATTAGTCTTACAAATATATCATTATCTACTTGACTTGCATCCCCATTTTAAGTGCTTTCGAACGAAAAACCACCGCAATGCAGATTTACGCGTACGTCACTTACATATATCTCCATTTCTAGGCCATAACCGTTACGAAAATATACCATGAACGAAAAATGTATAACTGGCATCTCCAATCAGCTGGTCGGGCCGGTCGACTTTAGGGTGTACCAATCGGCGATTTTATTTAAAATTTTCTCACCAAACCACCGACCAAACTCGATCTCCTTTTCACACCAAAACACGTAGGACCTATTACGGAGTTATTAAGCTTACCTAAAAATAAACCAACCGTCATCTGTGTACCATAAAGGCAGACAATCCAATAATTACAAAGCAGCAACTCCGGCCATCAGTATTGCTCCTACAGCCTGACTTGTGGAAATCACAACTCCTGTATTTAACCAAGTCACACGGTGTTTCCAATAAGCAGATACTTTTATACCAAATTCCGCTTCCATTATTTGAGAGCAGAGATTTAACTTCATTAATCATACAATATGTAAGTTTATCATATTACCGATTACGATTTTATGTTGGAATGTCCTACAGGAAAGCCCCTATCCACACCTGGGAACAATACCGTTATTAAACAAGTTTTCATCGGTTAGCATAACATGAGAGTGACCGTCATGGAACGTCAGTAGCGACTCCCCAGTTTCTCTCCCCGGACGACGACACGTGAATAGAAAAAAAAAGAAACATGACAAGAGAAAGACAAAAAACGAAGACCAGGGGTCACTGAGGTCGAATATCAATGAAAGGCGTTCGAGTCGAGTCGTATGATAACTTCCTAAACCCCGACATTCTAAAACGAAACAGTGAACATACGACAACTGCCAACCACACAAACCCACAGCCACAGTAAAGACGAAAACACACCATAAGGAATATCTTTGGTCCTAATTCCCCTAAACCAGACGAGTAAATGCGTGACCATCCGCACGTGCACACTCCGCGCCTCACTCTCATCCCCAAGCTGGTGGTTGATGCCAAAAGCAGGACACGTAATAATGCGTTTCCTTTCGTTAACGTTCCTCATGTATACGTGGGGGGGGGGGGGTACATATAAGAAGGTTGATCTTCGTGCACGTGCACAAAGTGATTTGGGGCAAGATAGGTAAACCACCAAGGATTTTTTCGTCTTAGAAATATGCCACAAAAATGATATTACTGTCACGATTCATGAGAACATTGCCCGTTAAAACAATGCAGATAATGCCACAAATCAAATTGCGAATTGTGCCACCCTATTCGATGCACTTCATTTAAAGGCTGCGCTAGCTGAATCACAGCCCAAATCTAGAAAAAAGGAATATGTCGAGGAAGTAAGCTATTTATAGACCGAGCAGAGAGAGTGAAGAGGAGAAAAGGAGAACTAGCGGACTCATATTTAACCTGAATATGTTATTTTCATCAACTAATTTATTTACACACACACACACACACACACACACACACACACACACACACACACACACACACACACACACACACACACACACACACACACGTTCATCCGCCCGCCCGCCCCCACCCAAACACTCACCCCCTCCCCACCCACTCACCCTCACCTACACCCACTCGCCCTCACCCTGCGCGCACACAGTGAATCAATGCCGCTTCAGCAGAGGAATGCCACCGCCACCTGAGAAGCATCACTCAACCACACTGCCAAGAGCCAACCACCTACGCTCTCGTTCAACGTCTCTCCCCCCCACCCCCACCCCCCACGCCCACACATTGCAATCTCTTCCCAAATTACGGCGCCTGTTATGCCTACGACGCAAGTCCAAGCCAAACTACCATTGCAATTGAAAGAATTCAAAGGCCTTGGGAAGCACGTCTTTTTTCCCCAAAAAGGAATGAAATTTTGGTTCTTGGTTTTGTTTATATCTGCATCATCAGGTGGAAAAGATGTTTTCGAAATATTAAAAAAAAATACAGATAGACAGACGTGCAACGCTGCGTGACGGCGGAAAACTCTCTGAAAAAAAAAAACTTATTTTCAACTAATTTCATTCAGTATTCTCATTCTGCATTTTCTAATTCTCTCTATTAGCTTTACAGAAATTATCTACAGATCAAGCTCTCATCACCCCCGCCCCTCCCGCTCTAATTATAACATTTATACTATGATTGATGATTGATGATGATGATACAAATGGCAATAATAAAAAAAAATAACAACAATAAACGGAATAAAAAGCGGATTGGCAATCCTTACAACAACAAAATGCAGGTCTGTAACCTTTCCCTGGTGAAGAGTCGCCCACGGTCTCTCTCCATCACACGCCCTTAAAAAAAATGGATGTGTGTGTGTGTGTGTGTGTGTGTGTGTGTGTGTGTGTGTGTGTGTGTGTGTGTGTGTGTGTGTGTGCGCGCGCGCGCATGTGTGTGTGGATTACGCATTTATGCATTTCTGTACTTATGTACGTAAAAGTATATGCATATATGAATGTGTGCGTGTGTGCACGTATCCACATATATTTGTACGAATGTATGCATATACGTCTATACACGCATGTATCCGTGGTACTCGCTCTATGAAGGTCAAGGTCTCGAAATCTTTTAACGCCATAACTTTCCGCAGGTCGGCCCGCGGTTCATCGGTCACCCGCCGCCGCCGCCGCCGCCCGTGGTGGCCATCCGCTCGATAACTGGGTGTATGGCAGCCCTTGTTTAGTGACCCACAGGCACCGAGTTCCGAGAGCTTCCACCTCCCTTCCCACTGGCCACCCTCACCCTCTCCTTCCTCGCCCTCTCCAATTCTCAACTTCTCTCTATCATCGCACCGTTTCCAGTGTTATTTGTGTAAAGCAGAACGGTCTAATTGAGTAAAAAATATAATTAAAACATATCAATAAATATGACATTTTTAAATCGGACAAAAATCCGTATCTTTTTTTCCGCGCTGAATACGACCCTAAATGTTCAATCATTCTCTCTCTTTTTTTAACCCATGTGACTTTTACAGAAATCGATGTTTAAATCCCTCGGAAGCGACCGCCTTTCAGCCTCATGCCAACGTAACCAGGAGCCTAAAATAACGATCCCGCCGTGCAACATTCATTGGAGAGACATTTATCAAATATTCCACAGGTCTTCTGGTCACAGAGAGCTCGCGGAGATGTGGCCCAATCGTACTGCGTGCGTGCTGGTGAAGCCCTCTTCGATAACCAATAGCTAGGCGATATATATATGTATGTAACTGTCTGTTCATTTAACTCTTGTAACTCAATTTATTTCCCAGTCGATGCAGAACTCGACTGTTCTCAAGTTGAATACATTTGGAATAGCGTCCCTCTCCCACACCCTCACTCCTCTCCTCCCCTCTCTGCTCTCTTCCCCGGGCCTCCCTCCTACTCCCCAAGCTTTCCCCCTCACCCCCACCCCACCCCCACACACCTCCTATACCAACCAGGCATGTGTACCCTGGAGCGATGGTGAACAATTCACACCCTCCGCATCCTTGTTGATCGACCCCGCCGGCGTCTCGTTGCTATGGCAACCCAGCTGATATTTTCTTCCTCGGGCAGAGTTGCCACATAGTTCGTTTCTTCGCCGCATGCATAAATGAGGGGTTTTAATTAAGCAGGAGAGCACAAGCGGAAAGGATCAGACCACCTTTCAATCCGTGAAATTGTCCCCAATCAATTAAAAGCGCTGCTAGGTTGAAAACTACGATGAACACTCGACTAAAAATGAAAATCGAAGAGAATCTCCACATCGCCAGTTTGGCAGAGACCGGCCATCTCCCGGCAGATCAGGGAGTGCGGTTGTACAGAGCCATCCCAACTATGCTCGGTTTCTACATCTCAATTGTAAAGTTACCACACACCATTATATCATCCTTTATTGCAGCGTTAATGAACCCACCACACATCTAGCACGCCGCAGGAGCAGACTCAAATAAACCCTTAGCAAAAATGACCAAACCGCCTCGCGATCAAATGACCAAACTTTTCTAAACAAAGTGGAACCTGCATCTCCGGAATGGGTGTCGTAAAAAAAGAGAGAAGAGCGGCGCCCCAGCCCACGCTCATTAGGGTGCACGATCCCCTTCAGCGAGGCTACCCAGCTTGACGAGATGGAGACGAGCGATGCGGAGAGACGGCACACGGATACAACTGCACCGTGGGGAATACTAAACCTCGTAACACGAAGGTTTTCTCTCGCATGCAAATAATCGAACTAATCTCATCCCCCCTTTTATGGCGAGCCGGAGAAATGCCAGACAGATCGCGCAGCAGAAGGAAAACGATTTCGCCAAATGACAAGCGCAACTGCAGTCTGTGACAGGTTTATCAATCGTGCAAGGACGAATGGGATGGTGCTCCCTCTGCCTCGCAACATCAAGTTTAATCAACCGCAATCAAATACGAACGATACTTAAAGTGGTGCTCCTCTGTCTATCTGTTTTCTTCTTAAGGCACACCTCAAGGTCTCGACCATCACGCGAGCAGAAAAAAAATAGACGGCTAATGACCAAGCGCGGAAGTCTCAACTATGTACTTGCGGTTAAGAGTCCCAACCCAAGTGGACTGCAGCCCCGACTCTCGCCTCGCTTCGACCTGCCCTGCAATGAGCGTCCGAATATTTAGCACGTGATTTTTGGCCCGTCAACTCGTAGCGCTTCTAGCTCAGAGGACCACCTTACCCCGCGTGGCAGAATGGACAGATCCAGAGAGGTCGAATCCCCGTAGGTCTACTTGGCCGGCATGAAATGGCCTCCCCCAGGGGGTTGTGTGCGTATCGATCCCCTCTCTCCTGGAACAGCTGACCCGTTTACGCAGCCTATTACGGATCGGGTCGGCCAAGCTTTCCTGAGCTTACTCACTCTCAACTAGCCCGATATATACGCTATCATATCTTATCATTAAAGCTATGGATATGTAATACGTTATCTATAGAATTCGTGGGTTTTAAACTCTGATAATGGCCAATCTCTAATGTGTATTTCTGTAGTCGTGAGTTAATGTGCTGGTTACATGACTCGCTGCCAAACGCCAAGGGAGACAATGCTAATGAAAAGACAACCCGTTTCACCCAGTCCCTCGGATTATAAAGCCTTACTCTAACAAGCGACTGCAAACACAATGCAGCATTCATACCATGTCCCAAAATACACCGAAACAAACCCTGAAACTAACATTCAGCAAGCCAAAATAAATATTAACATTGAAAAAATAATAATAATAAAAAATAATAATAATAATATTCTTTCTCTACCTCTCCCTCTCCCTCTCTCATTCTTATTCTCTACCTTTCCCTCGCTCTCCCCACCCTCCCATACTGCGATGCGGTCTGCTACTTTGATCGATCTCTCGCTGGTCGCTATCGCCCTCATCACCATACCCTCCCCCAGCCGCGTCTGCTCCCTCGCCCGCGACCACTCGCCTTATCCCCGAGGGCGAAGCGCGTGTACTCGTTTCCGAAATGCTGGAAATGAATCGTTATTTCATTTCCTACGAGAGCATGCACACCGGCAGTTGTTAGGAGTCAGTGGGAGCTCCTGAGTAAAGCTGGAGTCGTTCGGAAGCGTCCCTGAGCGCAGCCATGGAGGTGTGCTAACGAACATATCTGCGGCGACAGAGTGCGGTGCTACAAGCGATGATCCGGCAAAGTGGTTCGTTGCAGAGTACCACAGCATTTTTTAAAAATAAAATCTCAGTTTTGCAGCGTGCTCTGATGATGAGACTTTTAATTACTCATTCCCTTCGAAGTCATAATCGCTGAAAAAAAATCCAGAGACAAACATGACAAAGAAGACTCACTGCTGTAGGGGAAAAGGCTATCACATTGAGGTTTTCAATTTGAATGAGTGAGAAGAATTGGCTGTCCATAGCTTGCTCTTGGCTGCTGTCGGAAAACCAAAATTCATTAATGTATAAAAGTTTATTCACAAATAACGCATTTACTCCTTATAAATGCAGCAACGTCCTTTTTTTTCTCGACGATCTATAGGGGAAAATAATCACAGATGCTTGATCCATCACACCGCGAGGATGCTGCTTCTGAAGATGACTCGGGAGATGGGCTGAGCGCTCGCGTTGGCTGCGGTTGCGAGGAGACAGGCGACCCGCGGACTTCGAAGGTGAGGATGCGAGGCTGAAGTGAGGTTGAAGTTCGGTCGATGAGGGACCCGTATTACTGCGAGGAAAAGACTGAAGGAAGGCCGGGGAGGGGACGGAGGGGGAGGGGACGGAGGGGGGGGGAAGAGCCGACTGGCGAGTGCAGCCTCTTGAGGGGGTTATGAATTCTCCTTGAACCTCTAACTTCACGTCGTCCGGGAGGCGTTTGAAGTGAGGCAAGAAACTGAGCAAGAAATGCCTGTCTGGATCGTCGAGGTCCCTTTCTCGCGCTTTCCTCTCCTCGCTCCTTGCCAGCGCGTGGAGAAGCTGCCCCTCGGCGCTTCCCTCCTCTTCGGATGCGCTGGAGGAGGAAGAAGGGGAGGAGGTTCTCCGCTGATTTCGTGGAGAAAGGGGGAAAGGGGCGCTTTCCTCTTCCGATTCGCACGAGGGGATACCTGGCTCTCATCTCCTGGATTCCTCCCCTCGGCTGGCCCTTCCCGATCAACCTCCTCCTGTTGTTGCTGCAGCTGCGTCGCCTCGCAGATCGGCAGCAAAAAGAACAGCTGTCTGAAGTACATGTATTTCTTCCTTCCGGTTTCAGCTGTCGAGGTGGCCTTGGCCTTTCAGACCTTCGTCAGCTCTCTTCTGAAGGAGTTTCTGAAGCTCTTCCACTTCCGCTGCAGGTCCACGGCTGGAAGGAAGGGAGAAAATCAGCCATGGCGCTGTGGAGGTTTCTGGCTCCTCATAACAGTATTTTATGATAATTGAGCAATACAATAGTATTCGCTGCTTCGAATATTTATTTCAGTTTTTTTTTCCCAGTGGATGCCCATTCATAGAACAACTAAATAAATGAGAGCTGTGACTGAAGTAATAATCTTTTGATTCATCTTTTCAAAAATAAAATGAGAACCAGGATAAAAGGAATTTATATGAAAACAGAATCAGAAACACACACCTGCTTTATTTTCCTCAGCGAATCCATTTGAAGTCTGGCACGAAAATGCCATACGAGCTCTTCCCATGCCTTCCCTCTGGACAACTTACTGGCTGTCTCCATCGCATCTGGAGTCCCATATCGCTGGTCGCCTTTTCTACTTCAATGATAAACTGGTCTGCATCAAACTCGCCATCGTAAATTGCAGCATCAAGTTCTTCGCAAAGCAAGTCCCAAGGAACAACTGGCCTGGTGGCGTCGCCGTCCAGTGGCGTGACTCAACCAACCCTGCTGTACGCCACGCAGTGGACCTACCTCTGACGGGCAACTGCGTCTCTCTGACACACAGGCCAGTGACAATGCCCACAGGCTTTTCCCGATTAGTAGTAAAGGAAGGATAGAATGGTTCGTCTATACGCTTCTGTACATCAAAGCTTTCCACACGGACCACTTTGCATCATCCCTGCATTGCTGGCGCACACGACTTCGGTGGCGCTGCTCGGTAGCGCCGCCGAGTGATCCATCCGCAAACGCCCTAAAGCGCCTTAATGTACTGATTGTTTGTATAGCCATTTCTCTGATAGGTATTCTTTTTCTTTATTACTTCCATATAAAAATTGGAGGGAAATGCTCAGCAAATTACTTTCAAACGTTCTTTCGAAGTCGTGAAGCTGAAAGTTCTCATTTTAAGGCCTTGTCGGTATCTCACCCAAACAGCTGTTCTGGCGGAGTTGCCATCACGCGGTGTTTTATAAATTTCCGCCCCTGAATTTCCACTTCCAGAACAAATCACAGTGACATTACGGGGCATTTTATTGGAAAAAAACATTTAGGAAATACTGCTCCCCCAGAGTACGTACATCGCCTCGGGAGTCTTACTAGGCTTGACCGATTATAGCATACAGTGCTAATTTCGACCCGCCACGATAGCATCACCTCATCAGCTATTTCTTACCTTGCTCGAAATGGGGGTAACAAAATCTCTAAACAGGTTGTGGTATATGAATAGATTGTGTTATCATGAGCAACCATAATTCACATTCCCACTCGCTCTCTAAATAATAAATATTTATATAAAACGTGCATACACACTCCCAACTAACTTTCACTGGATAAAATGTTTACACATTAAATACCTGTCCATCTGCATTGGTTGACCTTTCAAAAATACATCAATATATATAGCTTGTCGCGCCTTCGGTCTATTGCCAATCTAAGACAAAGAAAGTTTTTGCGCTCAAACGTTTGTTAATGAAACAAAAGAGAAAATCGCAAAACGTTTTCAATCATATTTATTGTGATGTACGATAACTTCGAAAGCATAGCGCTGTCTGGGTACGATAATAACCAATTATTTAATTGATTTAGTAATTAATCTATCATATGGCACGTTTACTGGCATCACCGGTTTTATTGACAGTAAATATATAATTCTAATTGATATTAGGAAGCCTTCAAATCTTCAAACAAGACATTTTTTCAGCCCCCGAGGAACAAATATAAGTTGCCAAGTACTATTTTCCGGTCAAATACTACATTTTTTTCTAAACAGGAACTCATTCTTTCACATCGCATTGAAAATATAAAGAGTGGAGTATGTTCTACCTTCCGTATGGTGTAGGAGTAAAAAGAAAATTGTATGACAGACTACCCTTTCTGAAACATTTCCCAATATGCACCACACACCGGCACAACAGACCTGCCAAATACCCCATTATTATTTTTTTTTCTTCCTTCTTACTAACCCCATTCTCAATAAAGAATAAAATCCCCCCTCCATATAAAGCACTCCATCCACCAGTACATAAATCCAAAATTCAAGTTCACACCATAAAAAAAAAAACCTAGAAAAGAAAAGAAAAACCTCATACGTCCGCCACCACCGCACGCAGACCTGCCAGCTGTACGCCGGAGAAACATCTCGTACGACCTCGTCATTATATAACTTTAAGGCACGTGAGTCCAACGCAGCAGGTCACGTGTGGAGTCTCGTGCCAAGAGCTAGGGTGCCATTTCGTCCAAGTTTGTATGACTTTATGGGCACGCCAGTAGAGAGGGGGGGGGGTATACGCGGATGGGGTGGGGGATTAAATTCAAGAGAAGGAAGTGCAGACAAAATACTTTCAGGGGAGGGCGTTTTATATTTAATACAAGGTCTGGTTCAAGGTCGATAGTTGGCTGTGGCAATATTTTTTGCGTTTTATATATGGTTAGAAAAGCAATATGGCCATGATTCTGTGATGTGTATGAACTCCACTCTTGCTCTGTAATTTATCAATTATCATGTAAATATAATGAACGCAATTAACATTTTTAATAAAAGATGGCTTTAAGTCGATATATGAACAGACTCATCGATATTACCTGCTGAAGCATCAACAATAACATAATAATAACAGAAACGCCAGGGAGTAACTACAAAACACAACAAAAAATAACATCATCAACTACCACCACCACCAATAACAACAAAACGACCCCGAATCCCTCTCAGAAACATCGAATTCCACCCAGAAATCCCTCTCTTTGCCCGAAACATACACCCTCCTTGCAATCTCCCCTTCCCCCCATCCCCCTTCTCCCCACCCTCCCCCAAACCTTCGCCCTGGCAACAAGGATTCCGAGCCATTCTGACCCATTCACATTCCCATCGCCGGAGTCACCTTCTTCCGCACGTGACCTTCCGCGGTCGTATGGTCCGTTCGTCCGTCCATTCGGCAGGGAGGCAGGGCCCTGTTCCTCCCGTCGACACGTGACTTGGACTGCACATGCGGAACAGCGAGTAGGAATCGCCGCCCTCCTCCTCCTCCTCCTCCCCCCTCCTCGTCTACTCCTCTACCCATATCATAACTCTTACCCGAACCTCTACCCCTTCCCCTATTATTATCCCATTTCTCTTTCTCATACTTTTTCCTCCTCATCCTCCTACCCCTCCCTCCCTCCCTCCTTCTCCCCCTACCGCTCCCTCTCCCCCCCATGACGTCAACTTCCTTCACAAAATTATAAAATGAATTCCCCACCAAGACCATGTTTCTAAAATCGTTAATGGTACCAAAGCTAGATTGGAGCTTTGCACAACGATATACTTTTCTTCATCCTCCTCCTCCTCCTCCTTATCATCATCATCCTTTCTTGCGCCAGAAGAAATAACTTGGAAGATGAAATACTGTCAGATAAAAAGAGCCTGGATATAAAGTTAGTCGGGTTTTACGCGAGGACGGACTTTCCGCTGTCGGGAATAGACAGTTACGCTAAGGCATTTCGAGGAAAAGCTGTGAATGGGTGTGCTTGCTTGCATGTGCGCATGTTTGTTTACATGTGCAAGTATGTCTGCTTTTATGTTTGTGTGTTTGTCTCTATATGTGTGTATTTACGTGCATGTGTACGCTGTTAGCTTGCCTGTATAGTTATATTTTCTTCCCATATGTATGTTTACTTACTTGAGTTTGTTTGCTTGTATAAAACCGTACACTTACTAATGTATCTGTTTAGCATGTAAATGTATTTCCATGTGCGTGCGGGTGCCTTCACAATGCACACACACAAATCTGCCTAGCTCCTTCACGCCAAAAACACACACAGTGAAAAACTCAGAATAAACCCTCATACACACACACACACACACCCTTCCGCCTCTGCCGCTTCAACCAGTGCCATGCCACCGGATCTTCGAAAGTGCGGTTCTGAATCCCTCTCCATTCGGGTTAAACCGGCGGCGAGCGTAAATGTTGTCACCTGAGCCCGCCACTTCATTCCGGAATAGGGAGAGCAGGGTTACAGGGGGGAGGTGGAGAGGGGAATTTTTAGGCCTACTGTTGTGGCGGATTCCGGATTAAGAGAGGGGGGTAACTTCACTATTTCTGTCACCGATATAGAGAGGGAGGGAGAGAGAGAGAGAGAGAGAGAGAGAGAGAGGAGAGGAGAAGAGAGAGAGAGGAGAGAGGAGGGGGAGGAGAGAGGGAGAGAGAGAGGAGAGGAGAGAGAGAGAGAGAGAGGAGAGAGAGAGAGAGAGAGAGGAGAGAGAGAGAGAGGAGAGAGAGAGAGAGGGAGAGAGGAGAGAGAGGAGAGGAGGGAGGGAGAGAGAGAGGGAGGGATGGAGAGAGGAGAGAGAGGGAGGGAGAGAGAGAGAGGGAGAGGGAGAGAGAGGAGAGAGAGGAGGGAGGGGGAGGGAGGGAGAGAGATAGGGAGGGAGGGAGAGAGATAGGGAGGGAGGGAGGCCAGACTGGAAATTTTGTGGCGCGCGCACAATATTATAAAATAAATAAAAATATACGTTATGAAAATAAAAATAAATTATATACATATATGTGCATTCTGTAAACCAGTTGGCTGTAATCACTTGGTAGCTTAACTAGATACACATAAAAGAAATGAGCAAATAGTTGAGACATCCCTACTTACTCCGTTTTCTTTGACTTCCTCCTCTCGCAGGATAAACTTAATCATTTAATATCACTAGAGGTGTTTCGGATCCAATATTATTAAAAAAAAAAAAAATCGTCTGTCACTTTTGACAAAATTACCGTCATCTTGAATATCACCAAGCATAATATACATTTGCAGGCCTATTTCGTAATCAGTCGAGAGTGATTTAAGAACTGTAGTATTTAATTATTCCAAAGTATATAATCTAACATGACGGGTATATTTTGGGAGGCGTTCTTCGATAACATCCAACTGACAAAGACCAACCTCAAGGTTTAGAAAGTTCACACTTGAAAAGCTACTCTTACCTTACTTAAAATCAACCAAAAAATAGTTAACAAAACGGTTATTCCTTATCTAATATAAATAAAGCGATGGACAA
>NC_051387.1:58462104-58464604 GCF_015228065.2 Penaeus monodon
CTGACCCTTTGTGACAATCAATCAATCAATCAATCAATAATAAAACTCTCTCTCTCTCTCTCAATTCTATAGATGATCTTGACAGTAACAGCCACAGTAGAAAAAAATAAACAATAAATAAATAAATAAAAAAATAAAATAATTTTTAGATTAAGTATAGGCCCAAGAGAATTTCAACGATTTTAATATCAATCTATCCCATACTTCTCCCAAATTTAGATAACAACTACAAGATAGGACAAACATCTACCCTAAAAAAACTGTAGATTTCTCATCTGAACGGAAGCCTTTCTATAACTACAAATAACCTCTACAGAATATATATATATATATATATATAAATAGATATATAATAAATATATGAAATGAATAGTAATAAGTATGAGATAATGAGTAATATGAAGTAAATAGATAATATGATAGAGATTGTAGAGTTTGTAGAGAGAAGTGAGAGGCAAGAGTAGAGGAGTTGTAGATAGAGAGACTGAGAAGAGTTCATGACATGTGTGTTGTCTGTGGGTGTGATAGATGATGTGTGAGTGATATGAGTAGAATGGTAGATGAGATGATGGAGGAGAGAGTAGAGAATGAGTAGAAGATGAGTGAGAGTGTAGAGATGAATGAGTGGCATGATGGTGGAGTGTGCATATGTAGAGGTGTGTGCAATAGATGGTAGTGGAGTGTGAGTAGTGGAGTGAGGTGAGTGTGTGAGTGGAGTGTATGTGTGAGTGTGTTGTGATTGTGTGTGTGTGTTGTGTGTGGTGTGTAGTGTGTGTGTGTGTGTGTGTGTAGTGTGTGTGTGGTATGGTGTGTGTGGTGTGATGTGTGTGTGTGTGTGTGTGTGTGTGGTGTGTGTGTGTTGTGTTTGTGTGTGTGTGTGTGTGTGTGTGTGTGTGTGTGTGTGTGTGTGTGTGTGTGTGTGTGGTGTGTGTGTGTGTGTGTGTGTGTGTGCATGTGTGTGTGTGCATATGTGTGTGTGTTTATATGTATTTGAACATGTGTGTGCATGTGCATCTGTGTGTTTATATGTGTTTGAACATGTGTGTGCATGTGCATGTGTGTGTGCATGTTGATGTGTGCGTGAGTGTGAGTGTGAATGTAAGTGTGAGTGCCAAGTGTGAGTGAGTATGTATCTCACATGCACATATGCTTGCACCTTATAACACATGAGACTTCTGCGTAATCCACATACATAACACTCAATATGAGGTCATTAAAATCACTGTCCGTCAGCAGGTGTTGGACAGCAAGGTTGACAGCAAGGCAATTCCTGTGCTGCTCTTCTCCAAGGGAAGGAGGGGCAAGTAGGCAGAATACAAAAAGGATAAACAATGAAATAATAATACTCAAATAGAAAAATAAAATGGCACTAACAATAACAACAACAAAAGAAAACAAATATTTTTTTTTCTGTCTCTCCCTCTCTTTTTTTTTCTATTAATGAATTATGACAGCAGTAAATAACAAGAGAAATCTGGAACATCCTCCTTTAGCTATATAAATAATTTTTTTTCACAAAGAAAATAAAAATAAACAAATAAAAAAAAGGGGGCAACAACGTAAGAAAAACATAAGAATCACTTGAGGTCTTAAACGTCATATCATTTCCTTCTTGACATTCATTCAACATTCATTCATTCATTAAAAAAAAAAAAAAAAAAAAAAAAAAAAATTTACTACACATCTTCCAGAGTTACATAGTTGAATACATTATGGAAAAAAATAAAAGCCATAGATGCAAGCTCTCTCAATTAATGAGTGAAGTACACAAATCACACACAAAAAAAGACCATCTATAACTGAAAGATGGAAATACAGTGCATAAAAAAGGCCTGAAATTTGGTATGAAATCTAGTATTGTAATGAGTAGGAGAATTATCATCTATCTAAAACCCTCATTTCATTATTTGCTACATCAGGTCTGGTCTTTCTGGTATCAACAAAAGGAAGCTATGAAAATATATTCTAGTGTTATCGATACACACACACACAAAAAAAAGGAGGCTAGACAAATCTAAATAACTATGAAAATATATCTAGTGTGCTTTCTACACAGCAAGAAGCTATGACAGATACACTATCTAGCGCTAACTACTTCTTGCCCCCATTCAACTAAAAGATCTGTTCACCATGAAACAGCTAATCCCCTACCCACTTTCTACAATCTTTCAACACTAATACCAGTGCAGATGATAGTACAAGTTCATGCATTGGTTACTTATCACAAGGAAAGGCCAATTAACAAAACTTACAAAAACAACAAAAAATAATCATAAAAAAAGAGAGAGAACCCAAGAACCACATACCTAAGCTTATTAAAAAAGAAGAAGAAGAAGAAGAAGAAGAAGAATCAAAAGGTAGCATAAGTGTACGGAAGATGTCACAAACAAGAACTTCAAAACAAGGTCTTTTTAATATGTACAAAGACACTCTATCAAAAACAACTTGGAAACCTCAAACTATACGGAAATCTGTTCTGAAAAGGAAAAAGCCTAGATCG
>NC_051387.1:58474604-58489604 GCF_015228065.2 Penaeus monodon
TAAAAATGTCCCTGATACAAATTATCCCTGAAAAGGAAGACAGATAGAAAAAACACAAATTAGAAAGAACGTATTTACAAAATCAAGAACTCCCTTGTACAAAGGTAACAACACTGTCCAGCCTGAGCCTGACATTTGAGGATTGAATTACCACTGTGAGCCAAACCCACTTTACCCAAATGAATTAAGTGTTTACTAAAATGCAAACAACTTTACTTGAGATATATGGATGATCACAATGGTAGACTAGTCTCTGTAAAGCACCTATTTACATAAAAAATACACGACTTTCACCAAAACTCCATACACAAATGGCCATAACCTATATATGGCTTTTTCTACAACGTAAAGACCTAATTGCATGAATTCCTCATATTACATTTTATAGAATATAAAAGCAAGGAGTTGTGGCATCACTTACGGTTTCAAAATTATGCTTTGTTCACAATAACACACCAGAAATGAGCTGAGCATCACTTCTCTGAAATGTAATTGTGCATGCTTGAAAACTTCAGAGTTGCTTTTAAACCCCATATTCTCTTGTTCATAATAAACATCCTTGAGTATGCTGTTCTAACAAAGCTAATTTGTTACAATTTCTTGCAAGATGAGTCTGCTGTGACATTTGCCTGAAAAGCTTATAGCCAGATGGTAAATAGCAAGTTCAGACTCCTTAAACAGTATCAAAATGAAGTGGCAAGATGATATAATCCTGCTTGGAGTTGTATCATATTTATACAGAACATAAACCAATTATAAACATTTAAAACACCAAATAAACCAAGTCCCTACTTAATATACAAACACTTTGATCCAATGTCTCCTTTCGAGGAACAAGAACTATGACTGCTTCCCTTATCAATCAATATATCTTTTTTAATATCTGGAAAGTTAATCATTATGTGATGACTGGTGATGAAATATTTCTTTTGATCACGGTGGCTCTCTGCTCACTATGGTAACATACATAAAACTCATCTACCAACCTGAGTTGTATTAATTTCAAAATAAAACCACTCTCACAGAGGGAATGGGGCATGTTTAGGATTATCAAAATACAAACGCCTCACTATTCTGATTTTTTTACAATGGGTAGCATCTGCTGTCTATGGATAATAATCTAGGGAACATTAACAGTCACAGGAGTTTCCCTAATTCTTTCTTTCAAGAAATAAACTGTTTTCTAACTTTACTCATTTCTGCAACCTAGCGACTCGCCGCAATCCGGTCATTATCATACATAAAATTACAACCAGCTAACAAATATTCCACCCAACAATTTTTCTAATCTCTAATCCAGCTTCTTCCAGTAATGCAAAGATGACCATCTGCTTAACTTAACCCATTGCCGATTGGAGTGGCATGTACATACATGTCCTACCCACTTTGTGTTTAGTTTTGTAATTTTTTTTATGCACATGAGTTTAGTCCCCAAGAAGTCAATTACTAGTCCTACCTCTCTCACATGCTTACCCTTTTCCTTGATTTTCACAGAGATTATTTTAAAAATTTTTATGTTACTAAAAAATAACATTACAATAATTATAATGTCAATAATAACAGCACTATGAAAAGAGCATTTTTTCTGCAACCTTAACAAAAAGGGAAATTAGATGAGGTCTACTAAATGACTCCTTAGAGAGCCATCTGTGTAAATACATTTCACAAAACAAGACTACAGTGAAGATTTCATGGTCCCAGTGGCATTGGGTTAATATAAACAACTCAATTTTCTGCTCTATATGAAAATCAACTAACTATTTTTGAATTGTGTTTCAGAGTCTCCTTTCTATCTCTTTGTGATATTTCTTTTCTATCTATGTGTCCTGAAGGTGCAACTGAAAGCAAGCAGATCTGGAATAGTGATAAAGCCAAAAATTTGCTGTGCATTCTTAATATAATGCATTCAAACAGTGTGAAGATGGCTATTTTGCACTATTAGGGAGCTTAAAAGTTTAAACTCCTGTTCTGTTGATTATGCAGTGCTAATTAGATATTGCAGCAAAGAAATAATGATAATAACAATAATCAAATCAGTAGTAAAACTAATAATAATCATTAATATTTACAATACAGTAACAATATAATATAATAACAATGTCCCTCTTATGAATACAGAATTCAAGCAATTTCTAGAGATGAAGCAAGGAACATAGCAGTAAAAAACGCACCTAGAATAGCCAAAAACCAGCGACTGTCACATCGCCAACCACAAACATGACGTACCTTTGCCCTTGCCCCTTAGCTGTACTATCCGTGAAACTGTCCTCAGTAATATTTACTGTACCAACACTGGAGCAGCAAGGTGCTAATGGATGTGGAAGGGATGGAGATTTAGAAGACAAAAGGTGCTGTTTTATGTGGCCAGATGTTATGCAAAGAGGAACTTGTGACTTTTGAAATGGCTTTCCAGAATTCTTAGGCACATAGGATGAAATTTCACAACAGGGACTAAAAAGTAAAAACACTGGTTGACATAAAGATAAATGACCTAAACATGTTTACATGTACTTAAAAATTTTATATATGTGACATTAGAATTATATACAAGGCAGTTCCAGTCAAAACAGGAAAACAAATTATATCCAATATTTCTCGAAGAAACACAATTTTTTTTAGTATAAGCTGAATGAAAGCAAGTCCTACATAAGTAATAATCTGCACTTCGCACAAGATTTATTCTTATAGGGTTGATTACCCTATACATTCCCCCATGACCCCCACCCAAAAAACATGCCAAAGACTTTTCTTATAACTTAGGAATTTTGATTCTAATATACTGTATGACATTCTCCAGACAACAGTTAAATATAAGGACTTTGCATGGCATCTCTTTGTGTGCTTTAAAAGAGAAAAAAGTTATATTACATGTAGATCTGAGTGCACTGAAATGAGCATAAAACCAAGAGGCAATGACTTTGGTAAAGATTGTGACTTTTTTTTGTAGACACTAATTGAAAACCAGTGGGCATGCAGGTGTGTGAACAGTATGGGGTTTTGAAATTATCATAAAACATCAGCATGCATATATATATATATATATATATATATATATATATATATATATATATATATATATATATATATATATATACATATATACATATATATATATATATATATAAATCTGCTGTTAGTAACACACTGTATTTACCTGTTACTTACTGACTTCTGACATGCAAAATGTTACATTAGGCACTTATTCCAAGTTCAGCAATAAACATCACAGAGATAAGTATGAAACTAAACTGCACCTTCATGTAAAAACAAGTTCATATCAAATTTCTATGCAACTCAAGTCAGGACTGATCAATGGTGTCTTCACACAAATTAAAGTAAACTCCAAGCACATTTCATTCACTAATCATATGTGCAATCCTAGAACAGACAGTGCACCTCCTTGCTAGCCAGCATAATATCATTACAGCATGGCAAAACCAAAAAAAGATTCTCCCTCCCTATAAAAAGACCCCACACAGAAAATCTCAAAACAAGAAACTTAAAAAAAAAAAAATGTATATAGAGATAACACAAAAAAGTATATTTATATATATAGTTATAAATATCGGTCAGCACTGACCATAAGGATGCCCAAAAAAGGACCCAATTCTGATGACTCACCTTTGCTTGGGAATAATCTTGATAGAGACTAGATTGTCTAGCCCGCGGGCTGTCTTCATCACTCCTAACCCCTGCTTCATTCGTCAGCCCGTTTTCATCTCTGGGCCGTGTGCCATAGCTCCGTGGCTGGTTTATATAGTCATAGCTGCTCTCCACTCCACTGGGAGCATCTCGTAACACAGCTGGCACAAACTGGCATGCCACTTCTGTTGTGCTTTCATCATCATTGACTGATGTAGTATCGCCATTGGCAGTTCCATTTCCAAATTTCTGTGTAATGAACAATATACAACAATTAATGTATATAATGAATAAATTCCTTATATACAATGAGCTAAAGTTGTACTACTATTCCATAAATATACTAAACCAATAAATAATATATGAACTATAGAAAACCTACCTTGTATTCCACTGGACTAAGATCCTTGAACCAATGGAATGCATTGTGTGTGATAAATACGACGCATGTTATAATCAGCAGAATAATGCTGTATATAGTTATATCTTTTTTCAACCCTTGCCTCACAAGAGAGAAGAAGAGCAAGCTTAACTGCAGACACACAATTGAGACTATCACAAAATTAATGGCTGAGGTATGAATGTTCTTATTAATTCTTGAAGGTCCATAGGCAAAGTATATATTATACTTGTCAACCAGGTGCTTGAAGATCATGTACAGAGTACCTGTTGAAAGGGAAGTTCATCAGTCATTTCACTGCGAATAAAGATCATAATCATGATATATGCCAGTGGTAGTCACAAAAATGAATGATTGAATGAGAAGTCCTGTTTATGTTATACAGTTGACAAGTTCATAAATAAAAACATTTCCTTTTGATTGCAGATTAAAGTACAGATCTCACAAAATCTATCATTTCTCTATTTCACAAGGAAAAGAGTGGAAAAAAATCTGACTCAAAAATCATTGTAACTTTTACGGGAAAAACACCTTCCTAACCGATTCCCTCTGAACGCTTTCAGTGATTTTTCTAAACACCCAATAAGAAATACGTACCAAAGGGTGTGATAAGAGGACAAGAAACAGAGTAAATGATGGTCATGGCGAAAATAAGCAGCATCCAGGCATACTGCACACCAAATGGGAACTCGTAGAGAATAGCTTTTCTAACGCTTGCTGTCTCTGCTTCAGATCTGCAATCCCAAAAGGAGAGATGTGAATATCTAAGTTAGTTTTGAGAGGAATAATAAATATATATCCTTATTTCATTACTAAGATTTAAGGCTCATGCTTTTGAAATTTTGAATATGAATCTATAATTTAGAAATAATTCTCCAGTTTGTTTAATTACTACTTATATAGTAAAAAAAAAAAAAAAAAAAAAAAAAAAAAAAAAAAAAAAAAAAAAAAAAAAAGAAAAAAAATAAAAAAAAAATATATATATTTTTTTATATATATATACATATATATATATATATATATATATATATATATATATATATATATATATATATTGGGACAGAGATGTAACAATACACATACACAGAAATGGTAATAATAAATAATTAAAAGTGAAATACTTGCCTCGACAGCCCAAGCCGAACCATGTACATAAATAACTCCGGGAATCGAATCAACTCGAGCGATGTTCCGATGAATGCCGAGGTGATGATGTAATTGACGAAGAACGCACCATTATCGGGGAGGAAGATACATTCCCAGCGGAAGGTCTCGTTCTGAGACTGTGACTGGATGAGCCATTCCATGAAACCCTTGGCACTGAGAAGATAAAATATAATCATAATTGATGATTTCATATTGACGATATCAAGGCTATGAATACTGTGGCCATGAAACTGCAGAATATCTATCTAAATGGCAATAAGATCAATATTCTTCTGGTTCTGCAATAATGATAACAGCATTACTTATGAACCAATTAACAGGGATGAGCACATGAACGAAGAAGGTGGCAGGTTGTAATCCCAAGATCTGTAGACCCACAGAAAAAATGTTGAGGAGTTCTTGACAAAAATGAAGATTGAAGGGGATTATAGTTTCGAACTGTTGGAAGAGTCAAGTTAAATATCAAACTCCATTAATGGTAAGACAGATAGTAGATGATGAAATAATAAGAAAAGAAGAAATACATAAGAAAAAGAACCAGAATGAACGCATTCCAAAGTAAAGGTCTGGGACATAACAAAAGATCTGAAGAAAAAATGCGAAGGTTTAATCAAAACCAGAAGAAACCCACATGAAGAAGAAAAGAAGAAGAAAGAACATGAAGAAGAGGAAGAAGAGAAAGAAGAAGAAAGAAGAAGAAAAAATCTTCCAAGAAGTGATGAAACGATTAATATATCTGACACAAAAATTCTACCCCATGGTAATCACCTGGTGAGTCCTAGAGAAGGGAGGATAATGACCATGAACAGAAGAAACACAAAGGTCTTCCTCATGATGGAGTGGTTTTCGGCAGAGCGCGTCCAATGAGACATGAACTGGTCCGAGTACGACACGATCACTGGCAGGAGGGCAGCCATGGTCCACAGGAGCAGGGTGGGCAAGAACTCTGACAGCACTGGGCTCTAAGGGAGGGAGAAATTTATACATAATGATGAAAAAAAAATATGAAAAAGTATTTTGTAAATATCAAAATTTCTAAAATGAAACATCTAATAACAGAATATTAAAGTAATAATAATGCATGTATGTATTACTTAACCCTACAGCATATCTGTACTCAATAGATGACAGCCTCTCAAAAACTTGTCTTTTTTCCTCTTTCTTTCTTTTTGCTGTCATACGCAGTAAGAAACAGAAGGTACTCTCAAAAGATGCACAATACATGAGACCAGATGCTGGATGCTACAAATATATGCACTTAAGTGTATGGCATAGAGAGCATTACTGTACTATTACTACTAGTGATAAATGCAATGATGATATCAGCAATAACATATGTAAATATCCCTTCACACATTTGAGTATTGCTTCCAAAATGAACGGCATCTTATACAAAAGAACAAAAAATAGAGCTCATTATCTATTCATACTTCCGCCAAGGAATGTAAAACTGACATATTATTAATTCAATTTCCTTACAAAATGAACCCTTATTATTCATAAGCTTCTAGCAATAGTAACTATATGCATCACCATATCCACTTTCCAAATGAAAACTGGCAAGAAAAAACAACAACAGCAATAAATTATCTCACCATGTTACTGAGTCGCCCAGTCAGGGGAACAATATCCAGACCATTGATGATAACAGCAGGTGTTGTGAGGAAGAACAACACCAAAAATAACATGATGTTGATCAGGATAGCCTTCAGCCACCAGTGACGTGTAGTGACGGACAGGTTGTGCCTGAAGAGAGGTTTCAGTTAGACTAAGAACAAATAAATCATCATCACCACCACCATCATAAGAATGATAATAACCATAACAAATAATAATTATATCACTTTTGTTGTAGTTTCTAATACCAAGATGTACAAATAGTCAACAGAACAAGACGACAATAAACAGAAATAAATATCTTACATCAACCTTCCCCACCCAAAAGAGAAAAGAAGAAGAAGAAGAAGAAGAAGAAGAAGAAGGAGAGAAAAAAAAAAAAAAAAAAAAAAAAAAAAAAAAATAATTACCCCCTGCCCCACTCGCCAGAACTCACCAATAAATATCATCCGGCACTGGAGCAACCCTGATGATCCAGTTGTGTGGCTTGAGGTCAACCGAGGCAGAGGACGTGGGAGGGCTGTAGAAGCAGTCACACTTTGCCCTGTGGTCTTGGAGGACTCTCTTGGCATTCTCTATGCTATCGAAGGTGACAAACGCCACGCCGGTTGGCCTCTGCAGGGCCTTCAGCTTTTCATTCTCCACCTCGTTGGCCAGACGGTTTTCCTCCTCCGTGTAATACTCAATGGCATCCACCTGGTCATGGGGTTGGAAGTCATCGGCACAAAATTACTAAATAGTTAAGTCTAATATCAATTTGGTGTGACACTCACTCTTGTCTTTTATGTGAATGGATCTTCTGGCATTTTTCTAAATATATCAATCAGTCATAAGGGATTTCTACAATGCAGATACACCAAATATTCCCATTATCTAAAAAACATCCTTTGCAAGTCTCATGCCTAGCCTGTTGGACACCAAATTACCGTCGGACAGCCAAAGATGTCACAGCAGCCGCACACAACACCCCCCTTGTAAGGTCTCATATCAAGCCGTCTGTGAGTCTCCTTCATGTAAGATTCACAGTATATCCTTGCATTATGAGCCACTTCCCTATAATACAAGATATACGGCAAAGAATGAATACATAAACAAATACAAAAATATCTATATATCTATGTATATAGGCATGTATGACTTTAATGTGTATCTCTACATACTTCCTCTCTTTCAACATCATAGGAAGTATAATTTTCCCATTTACCTTTCTGGCACCAACCCTAGTATACGAAAAGAAACTGAAAATATCAATCTATCTTACTTTTCTTTTGCAAAGGCTTGGAGTGACCGAATGTTGTATGCGAACTGAACATCTGTGACCTCTATATCTGGGTAAGCTTCTCTGAAATAATTAAAGGAAAGAAAATAATAGTATGAGAACAAAAGACATGTCTCAATACACATTATTAAAGAATGTATATCAAAATGTTGCAACAAGAAATGTAATCGTAGTTTGCTTCATCTTTCCCAATAGTTACTTATGCATTTGCATCAACTACACCAATCCCATTAATTTTCTCTCTCTCTCTCTCTCTCTCTCTCTCTCTCTCTCTCTCTCTCTCTCTCTCTCTCTCTCTCTCTCTCTCTCTCTCTCTCTCTCTCTCTCTCTTAAAAAGAAAAAAAAAAAACTTTATTTTTTCAATCCTCCTTTCTCTCTCTCTCTCAACTTACTGGAAGTGTCTCAGGAGCGTGTCTTTGTGGCAAGACCTCCTTGGCACATGGGTGATCATGAGAGTGCGCGAGACGGTGGTGGCCACCTCCTTCAGCTCCAGCTTTTTGGAGAATCGCCGGGTGAACAAGATGCCAAGCGGGAGAAAGAGGAAAGCAAGCGTCACGTGGACCCACATCAACCGTGACCTGTGGGCAAAGGGATGGTTACACAGACGTCATTTCCCTTACAAAAACTTTTAATATTCAAACACTTTCCCAAGCTCCCTTTGTTTTTCTATGAGAGGTGGGATATAGGCTAGCTTTTCATTAATCTTTTCATCACACATTTCTGTTTCTATAAAAAGCAGGTTAACTTTTTCTTAACCTTATCCTCACACAAGTTATAAGTTCAACACAAGTCCTGCCATCAAAAGAAGTAAAAAATTGACTCTAGCCCTTCCCCTTGTCCCAATTAAAGAAAAAAAAATGCTCAACAAAGCCTTCCTCAGGTAAAACAGAAACCAAATGATTACATTTACATCCATTTTAATCAATGCAAACACTAACCTCAATATCTCCCAAGCCCTTGTCCTCCTTCATCTATTCCCTCCTTTCCCCCCACACACAAGCAAAAGAATGGACAAACAGGGCCCTGGAACACTTACTGAGGCGCAAGATTAGCGAGGGTGGTGTGACCGAACTCCTTCTCACCCCCCTCCAGCGTCCCCTGGAAGTTGATGGGCAGTACGATCACAATGCTGATGACACACACGATCATCATGTACACAATGATGTGCGACTGGAAGGACAGGTACTGCACCGCGTCCTTACCACTCTTGGCTAGGATCTGCTCATCTCTGCAAGGAATGGGAGAGGATGTGGTGGGTGTTAGTACTGCAGTGGACTAGAAAAGATTGGAGGGAAAGGAAGGATGAAAAGATCAGAAGAGAAAAGCACAGAAGTGGGGAGAAGAAAAGAATTGAAAGAAAAGTTATTTTCTAAGCCAAATATAAGCTTGGAATTAATTAAAATAATTTACTAACCAATTTTATATAATAATAATAAGAAAATACACATCCCAATCTTTTTCACATCTATGACAAAAATACAAACCACACAAACCAGACCCATTTCTTTACTGTCCACAAAACCCATCCACAACTGAAATGAACCCCATAACCCCGTCTCACTAAAGCAACCCAAAATGCACCACCCAACCTTGACACCATTTGAAACACTCACTTGATCTTAAACAGGGCCGGAATCCACGAGAACAGCCCTTTGTCAATGTGCGTGTTGAACTCCAAGGAACTCACGGAGTCATTCTCCCCAGCAATCTTGCCCATGTCGCTGTCCTTCCCGTAGAAGATTTGTGTCCACCTGTGTGAGGCAATAAGTGTGGACAGATCAGTTACGGGCAAGGGTTCCAGGGAAAATAATCAGGCAATACCTGAAGTAAATCTGGCTAATCCCTATTTATAACATTACTGTCTATTCTTACATACTGTAACCAACAATCTAGTACATTTACCACAAATTACTTTTAGATGTACCTCCTCCTCATAATTTGATTCTATCAATAATACTTTTAAATGAATTTCAACTTTAAACATAATACACAAAAAATGACACATTCAATCTACTCTTAACTGAGAAAATTCCTGAAGAAATAGAAGAAGGTGAAGGAAAATTCTTATGCTGGAATAAGATCATAGTACCCACCACCACCTATATATTTATATAAGAAGTCAATGTAAGAAGATAACCTTACTCTGCCAAACAGATATACTGTGCAATAAAATGTAAAAGAGGTATAAGAGATACAAGAAGATGTATCCTATGTATTATCCCTTAGGTGAGAAACATGCAGTTTATCCCCCCCTGAATCAGTCTTCCAGACCTGAGAATTTAATTATTCAAAGAATTTTCTGTGAAATATACTGTACATTCATAAAACGTTAATTACTTTTAGGTGAAAAATAAAAGATGAAAGAATATCTAAGTATACTGATATTGAACATGAAAAAATAATCATTTGTAATAACTTATAGACAATAACATTAACTTGGAAATGTTTACCAGTGAAAGGTATAAAAGCAGCTTATAATTATTCATAGTTTTCATATCAAAAGCTAATCCTCTTTTCTTTTAGCAAGCAAAATTATAAATATCTTTGCCTTAGAGCAGTTAATTAGTATCTGAAGCCAGTTTAATCCATGTCTGGAAGACTGTCCACCTGTTGTATGTAAACCCTGAAATTTCCCCCTGAAAAGGCAGAGAGAAAAAAAAAAGGAGAGATACATAACTGAATAGCTCCACAGTGTAAAAAAAAGAGCTTAAAAAGCGGAAGCATACAGGAAAAAATACCAAAATAATGATAAAAAAAAACATACTAGGAACCTACACATTGTACTGACTGAAGCCAAGATGCTTTGTCCTGAAATGAGAGAAACAAAAAAAAGAGGTGCATAGGTTAATCAGGAAGACAGAAAAAAACAAAACATGGTGACCTTAGACTAGCAGAGCATGCACACTCTACCATTCTGGGCTATGAAAGCTACGTCAAGCTAGGCATTCTTAAGGTCCATTCTTGAAAGCATGGAAAACAACAAAACCGGGAAAAGCTAAATCAAAATATCATCATGTGTGATTGCTTGAATTTCAAATACTGTGCAAAAAAATAGAGAAAAAAGCTGGAATGAGAAACAGATCAAACAAATTGTAAATAAAAAGGATATTATTAAAATGTGATCTCACAAAAATTTACATATATACATGTGCCTTTTAATTTTGAACAGAACATGCTTTCATAGTTATTATCACACTTAATATTATCTCTTTAGCTATTTCTTTGTACATTACTTTTAGAATTACTTTCTACAGCAGCATCTTAAAACTAATCAAACAGGAAAGCTAAAACATGGTTCAATACGCTAAAGAATAATATGAAACAAACAATGCGTAAACTCAACCCAACTAATGCAAATATGATGGGAGATTTTGTAGCTCAATTAACCCACTGATGCCAAAAAGGACATATATGCCCAGTCCCTTGTGCTTTTAGGTTTCGTAATTTTGTTTACACATAGACGGCTCCAGAAGTGCTGAGTCACCATGGAATCAACTACAAGGCCAAAATGAGCCTTCCTTGTTTGCCCTTTTACGCGCTATCCGGGAAAAATCTTTTTTAATACTTCTATTTAGCTTTTATTATTTTACTATTTCTTCTGTTAATAAAATTATAATAATCACTAAAAAAATATACATCACTTGAAAGAAAGAAAGAAAGAAGAAAAAGAGAGAGAAAATCCTAACTTCAAGGGCCAGGATAATTAAGTGAGGCCAAATAGTGCTACTAATTGACCCCTTGGTGATTAATCAGTTGAGGGAGAGCCATCTGTATATAAACACAATTCACAAAATAAAACTACCAGCACCAATGGGATAACCAAACCACAGAGAGATGACGGCAACAGAGAGTCAAGTGTACTCTCAAAATTTTGTTTAAGTACTATTGCGTCAAATCATAAATTACAAAGAGAAAAGAAAAATGAATTCTTTTTCTTTATTTCTTTTTGCGTCAAAACTAATACAGGCTTATATTTAATAATCACAGAAAATACATTTAAAAAAAATGTAAAAAATATATATAAAAATAATGAGCACGATCATCAGAAAATAATTATTTCTCAGAGAATTGAATAATGAAATAATGATGATGATGAAATAAATGTTGTTGAAAATATCCAAGTCCATTCCTTTCAGCATGAAAAATAAATGTGCAAAGCTCGACAGAACAAAAAATCAAGAAAAAAAAAAAAAAGGAACAAAGCAGCCTGCTTATTTCTAAACAATGACTCCGATCACAACCGATCGTATGAAAGAGAGCACGTACATGAGGGTGAAGGCTACGATATGGCGGACTCAGGCGAGAGGACAACAAATGAATAACAAGTACAGGGTTACGTCTAAACACTCCGTTGCAATTTACTTTACAGCAGGATAAAGTCTTGTGCAAATGGGAAAGTGTAAATTAACTATACATGTGAATGAATGGAGGAATCATGAGGGATAATGGTGCAGCCAGCATTGTAACTACATAAATAAATAAATAAATAAATAAATGCTAAAAGACAAAAAAATAATTCAAGGATGCAACTCGAGGGCAAAATCTCATTCATCAACAGCTACCTCGCAGGATTAAGCCAAAGGTTTGCCCGTGGTCTGGCCCGCACTTACCTACTCTCGTACTTCTGAACAAGCGCCAAACGGCCATAATTCCACGCCTTTTTTCTCAACACCGTAAACAGACACATGAGCAACTGTAAAGGATGGTAAAGAGCTGTGGTTTAAATACTTATATGAAATATGAGAAATTGTGCAATTAATTTTGGGAGAAACACATAAGATATATCATGCTTATATACTATGCTGGATAGAAACTTTACCAACTAAATAAAGTTTATAGTAAAATTTTCATTTTGCTTACACTGTTACTGTTCCTCTTCACAAAGGCAAACACACTTACAAACAAAACCAAAAAAACACAGACAAAAAAGAAACTGTAAGCCCATACACACAAACTATATTCACAAATAAGTAAATATAAACACACACACACACACACACACACACGCACACACACACACCGCACACACACACACGCACTAAAAACTCACAATAATCTCAATACTCACAATCCACCCCAAGAAGTTAATCAACAAGTTCTCGGGAATGCCCTCATAGCCCCCGTAGATAAAGTGGGTCTTGTTCTGCAACACGTACTGGTTACACTTCTTTTGTCGGGGCTTACTTTGAGGTCGCTGTAGTCATCGGTCGGTGGGTATATCGTCGGGAAGGGTGTGACGATGTCCATGCCCGCTTGTGGATCCATCTGTGACACAATGCAAAAATTATAGTGGTACTAGTCAGTTCGTTCTATGACAGCACATGACACATAATTATCTACTTATAATCGCTGTTTCTTTTATGGATTCATAGTTTCTAGACAAGGGATATCAATTTATTTTGATTTTCTTCTACGTATTCACAGTTTCTAGATCACACTTGCGTTACAACAGAGAGAGAGGGAGGGAGAGAGAGACACACACTCAACAAAAATAAAACTACTACTTCACCTTAATTTTATGCACAACTTGCCTCAAGTTTCCAAAAACCAGCTGAGTCAGACATTAAGATACTCCTCACATAACATTTCTTTCTCAAAGCAGGAATTTATTCAACTCGCAGAACAAACTCCACTAAAAGCAACATTACATTCAGATAAGGTTATAAATTATCAAATAAACCCTATACACTTATTCCATTAAAATCACAAGCCTCTATAATATATACAAACACACACAGATTATGGCTTAAAGAGCTTACTTGTAACAGTTACAAAATGAGCTTCTTAGTTTCTGTATGTGATTCCTGTGACTTCATGTAGAATTAGCTCATTATGGGCAAAAGAGAGAGAGAGAGAGAGAGAGAGAGAGAGAGAGAGAGAGAGAGAGAGAGAGAGAGAGAGAGAGAGAGAGAGAGAGAGAGAGAGAGAGAGAAAATCTTGCCTCTAAGAAAACAATGGACAAGGGTAAACTATGTATGAGTAATGTATGGGTCACTTTATGTACTCTCTATCTATGATTCTAACTTTATCAACATTAACCAACTCCCACTCTCTCTCTCTCTCTCTCTTCCCACTCTCTCTCTCTCTCTTCTCTCTCTCTCACTCTCTCTCTCTCTCTCCCCTCTCCTCTCCTCTCTCTCTCTCTCTCTCTCTCTCTCTCTCTCTCTCTCTCTCTCTCTCTCTCTCAACTTTCTTCTTTCCCCTTTCATTCTTATATTCTTTATGCTTCTCATTCCCCCCCCCCCCATTTTTTTTCTCCTTATGGGATATCACGAATATGTCGCATGCATACAAGTAAAAAAGAAAAAAGACTCTCACTACAATACAGCCAGAGACAAGCAATAAAGACTTCCTGCATAATCCGCTGGAGGATATACCCAGACGTATATATTCCCCAAAATGCCCTGCTTCTTCTTCTTCTTCTGAGTGGTGAGTGAGTGAGAGTGAGAGTGAGAGTGAGAGTGTGTGTGTGTGTGTGTGTGTGTGTGTGTGTGTGTGTGTGTGTGTGTGTGTGTGTGTGTGTGTGTGTGTGTGTGTGTGTGTGTGTGTTTCCCCTGCAACTCTTTCTCTCCCGAGTCATTCTGATAACTCTCTGGACAGATGCTTTGAAGATTCTTTGCACAGTCAAAGAACATGACTTTAACAGACATTTTATTATCTACCCTTTGAATAGACAAGGGATATAAAACAAACATAAACCTTGCACTCATTCTTAAAATACACATTTCATTAATACATAAATCCAACGATTATGCCTATAAATAAGTTCTCAACCAACACAACAGCAACTAAAATCAAGAGTGAATTACCAACATCCTAAAACTAAATTTGGATTCGAAGTCAAGTCTTATCCCACAGGAAGCTGATGTACTCTACAGGATATCAATAAGTAGTT
>NC_051387.1:58494604-58497104 GCF_015228065.2 Penaeus monodon
AAACAGCACTACATAAACACCAACAACAAAGACAAACACAAGAGAGAGAGAGAGAAAAAAAAAAACATAAATAAAACAAAAATATTCAAATCATGACACTTCACTCCATACCCGAACCAACAAAAATGTCTCGCCAACAGCTCAGTAGCTCTTCCGGCTTATTTCCCTCCGCAAAAACACGACGGATGACAACTTTAATGAGGCAAATACACCCGAAAAAGACCTCAGATATGGGTCATTTAATCATGCCAAGGTCTTTCAGGGAACGAGTGGGTACAGGCGACCCTCCAGGCTGTGCACTCGTCACAGGCAATACCAATTAACCAGTTAAAGGGGGGGGGGACGAGTTATCCCCTTCCTTCCAAACACCGAGAGAGTAATTAATCCGAGAGATAAATCTTCCAACCCACGATAATGCTTGCCACATGAACACGACCTTCTCTCTCCCTCTCTCTCTCTCTCTTCCACACACCTTTAAGACCTCTTATCTCACTCACTTTGGCTCACGGGATGTCGCAACTTACTCCCTCCACTCGGCGAACTACAAATCCCTCCTCTGACGGCGCAATGCGGATCCCAGCGACGTGTGAGCTTATAAAATCTGGAAAAAGAGACGGAGGAGCATTGTCTCTCGTCCATGAACAAACTCTGAACAGCTGATTCACCTGACAGATGCGTTCCAATAATGTTTTTCCCGTTTTTTACTCGACTGCGAAGGTTTCGTATACTTTTTCGATCATATTAATCCTTTTGTAGTTTTTAGGTTATTTTTAAAATTTGGGTTTGGTTGGGATTTGGTGGTTTCTTTTAAATGAGAGTGGATTTTTAAGAGATTTTGCTTGTCTGCGTACGATTAATGGGTCGTGTCGTCTGAGTGGCGGGAACGCGTCGTCTTTCTCGCGCTCTTGAGAAAAATCCATTTACTCTCCTTAAAACAAATGTAAAACTTCGCAATCAATCCACTAACATTTCTTTCAATATCCATCATGATCGTCTGGACGGCGTTTCCTTCCGATCCATGTCTAAGACGGCGCCTGCTTATCCACGCATGAAAACGCGTCGAAATCGTGTTATTGACTTAAGAGAATTTAACTTGGCTGCTTCAACAAGACACGGGAACGGGTGTACTCCATCGATTTCATGGCTCCATATGCGATTCCTTATTCATGACAGGCTGCTAAATGGGAATTCTCTCTTTTTCTCTCTTTCTCCTTCTTTCTCACTTTCTCTCTTTTCTCTCTCTTGCTTTCTCTCTCTCTCTTGCTTTCTCTCTCTCTCTTGCTTTCTCTCTCTCTTTGCTTTCTCTCTCTCTTTCTCTCTCTCTCTTCTCTCTCTCTCTCTCTCTCTCTCTCTCTCTCTCTCTCTCTCCTCTCCTCTCTCTCTCTCTCTCTCTCTCTCTCTCTCTCTCTCCTCTCTCTCTCTCTTCTCTCTCTCTCCTCTTCTCTCTCTCTCTCTCTCTCTCCCTCTCTCTCTCTCCTCTCTCATCTCTCTCTCTCTCTCCTCTCTCTCTCGTCTCTCTCTCTCTCTATCTATCTCTCTATCTATCTATCTATATCGCTCTCTTTCTCTCTCTCTGACTCCCTCTCACTCTGCCACTCCCTCTCCCTCTCCCCTCTCTCTCCTTCTCCCCCTTCTCTCCCTCTCCCCTCCCTCTCCCCCCTCCTCCCCCTCTCCCTCTTCTTCTCCCTCTCTCTATTTCCCTCAATTTCTCAAGTACATCTTGTTTATCTGAACACGTGAGCTTGAGTTGCAATTTTCTATTCTTGGCAGTGAAGTCATGCCAGAAAAAAAAAATACCAACACAGTCCACACGTAAGAACAAGAGATGCACATTATACTAACCACTGGCGATTGTTTTGTCAAATTTACGCCAACGTATAATGGATTCATTCAAAGGCATAACAATAAAGAATCCTTGAAAAGACGAAGTACTTTTATTTGTTAAAGGATTGCGAAGATATTTATGGATATTCATTTACCTCTCGCAATGGGGAAATATGACATAGATTCCAGGCGCGATTGTAAACCGTAGTGGAGAGGATATGAATTTGAAAGAGAGGATAGAATGATGGATAGAGAGAGATCGATAGATGAAGGAAGGAGAGATTGGACGAAAGAGGAGAATGGAAGATGGAGAGATTAGAATAACGGAGAGATTGGAAGAGGAGGTAATAAAGGGAGATGGAGAGACTGGAAAAAGAGGATAAAGAGAGAAGGAGAGATAAGAAGAATGGAGAAATTGATAGATGGAAGACGGGGAGACTGAAAGGAAGGAGAAAGGAAGATGGAGAGATTAGACTAAAGAGGAGAGATTAGAAGAAGAGGGAGTAAAAGACATAGAGATTGGAAGAATGAGGAGAGAGGAAGATGAAGAGATTAAAAAAGAGAGAATGAAAGATGAAGAGATCAGAGGGAGAGACTGGAAGATGGGAAGAATGGAGAAAAGAATAAAAAAAGAGAGATTGGAAGACACAGAAGAAAGGAAGATAAAGAGATTGGA
>NC_051387.1:58499604-58522104 GCF_015228065.2 Penaeus monodon
GAGAAGGAACAGAAGAAGAAATAGGAGAAGGAGGAGGAGGGAAGAGAAGGAGGAGGAGGAGGAACAGAAGAAGAAAACGAAAGAATAAAATGAAGAAGAAAAAAGAAAAAGAAAGAAAATGAAGAAGAAGAAGAAGAAGAAGAAAGAAGAAGAAAAAAAAAAAAGAAAAAAATGAAGAACAAGAAAAAAAGAAGAAAAATGAAGAAGAAGAACAGGAAGAAGAAAATAAAGAAGAAGAAGAAAAAGAAGAAGAAGAAGAAGAAGAAGAAGAGAAGAAGAAGAAGAAAAAGAAGAAGAATAAAGAAGAAGAAGAAGAAGAAGAAAAGAAGAAGAAGAAGAAAAAGACCCCGTTTTAGTCTTCCTCCGCGAGACACGCCACGTGCTCGCCCGAGGGTGTCACGTGGTTTACGCCCGTGTAAGTCACAAGGGCGGAGGCAGGGAGGCAGGGAGGGAGTGGAGGGAGGGTAGGGAGGGAGGGAGGGAGGGAGGGAGGGAGAAGGGAGAAGGGAGAATGGAGGGAGGGAGAGGGGGAGGGATAGAGGAGGGGGAAGGGGAGGGAGAGAGGGAGGGAGGGAGGGAGAGATGAAGGCAGGAGGAAGGGAGGGAGGGAGAGAGACAGAGGGAGGGAAAGGGTTACGGGGAGAGGGAAGGAGGGAGGGAGGGAAGAAGAGAGGAAGGGAGAGAGAGAGGGAGGGAGGGAAAGCAAGACGGAACAGGGAGAGGGGAAGGGAGAAAGGGAAGGGAAGAAGGAAGGAAAAGAGGGAGGGAGGAAGAGAAAGAGAGAGAGGGAGGTGGATGAATAGATGGAGGAAGAAAGAGAGAGAACAAAAAAAGAGAAAGACCGAGATAGACACTAGTAGATAGATAAGATAGATAGAAGATAGAAAGAGAGAGAGAGATAGAAGGAGATAGAGACAGAGAGAGAGCAGAGAGAAAGAGAGAGAGAGAGAGAGGAGACAGAGACAGAGAGTAGGGGGAGTAGACAGAGAGGACAGACAGAGTGAATAGAGGATAGAGAGACCAGACGAGACCAGAGGAGAGACAGGATAGAGAGCACAGAACCAGACAGTACAAGAGGAGAGACAAGAAGAGGGAGAGAAGAGAGAGAGAGAGAGGAGAGGAGAGAGGAGAGAGAGAGAGAAAGGAAGAGAGAGAGAGAGAGAGAGAGAGAGAGAGAGAGAGAAGAGAGAGAGAGAGGAGAGAAGAGAGAGAGAGAGATGAGAATGGGAAAGCGAAAGAGATAGATCCATTTTCCATCCATCCATACCATCCGATCCACAACCAACACCCAATCCAAAACATCCAATCCAATGTACAAGACATTCTCCAAAACCACACAACGACAAAGGGGGTGGGAAGACAAGGGGGGGGGGGGCACTAAATGTGTGGCCCATGAAAAAGGGGGTGGGTGGGGTGAGAAGAGGGTGGGGTTGTGGGTGGGGGGGGGGTGTGTGGTTGTTGGCAAGAGGGTTGGGGGGTTTTTGGGGGGGGGTGGTAGGGGGGGGGGGTTGTGGGATGTTGGGGGGTGGGAGGGAAGCAGGGGGGTGGTGTTTTTAATGGGTACGGAAGTGAAAAAGGTGTAAAAATTGGGAAAGTCGGGGGGTGGGTGGTGGTGGGGGTGGGTCGGGGGAGTTGGTGGGGGGGTATGAAATAGGGAATAGGTAGCAACAGGGAACAAAACTCGGGTGGTAGAGACGGGTGTGTGGGAGAATGATCCGCGTTACGTAAAACGTAAGCTCCTCGGGGTGCCAACAATTAATACATCTACACTTTTCTTTGTTTTTTTTTTACCAAGTCATTAACCATATTCATGCGCGACAGATAATCATCAAAACTTACGTGTATTAGGGAGAGAAGGGAAGGGGGGGGGGAGAAGGTGGGGAGGGAGGGAGGGAGGGAGAGAGAGGTAGAGGGAGAAGGGGAAGGGAAGTGAGTGATACGGGGATGGAAATATGAAGTAGAGAGGAAGAAGGTAAATGAAGGAAGAGTGTTAAGAGAATGATGTACTTTTGGGCTATTGGTAAAGAAAGTAAAAGAATTATAGATTGAATTAGGAAACTTGGTACGATGTAAGCAAATGTTTGCCTGGTAGATAGTTGAAAAAGTAGTTCATACAGGGCTTCACTGTTATTGTGTAATGGTTCGTGATTTGAGTCGTCTATCAGAACCACAGACAAAGTAGCAGAATCCAGCATCAAATGAGACCCTCAACTTCACCTCCATTTCATCATCTCATATTAGACCTCTTCCTATTCTTCCCGCCACTCCTGCTCTCCCCCTCTCACCTCTCCCCTTCTCCTCTCTTCTCTCTGTCCTCTTCCTAGTCGCCCTCTCTCCTCTCTCCTCCTCTCCCCGCTCCTCTCTTCTCTCTCCTCTTCCCCTCTCTCCTCTCATCCCTCTCTCCTCTCCCCCTCTCTCCTCTTCTCCTCATCCCCCTCCGTCCATCCTCTCCCACTCCTATCACTCCCCCATCTCACTCCACCTCTCAAGAACCTCTCTCCTCTCTTCTCACTCCCTTCTCTCCTCTCCTCTCTCCTCTCACTCCTCAACTCCTCCTTCTCCTCTCTCCTCTCTTCCTCTCCCTCTCAGCCACCCTCTAAAATCTCCTTTCCTCCTCCTTTTCTCCTCTCCCTTCTCTGTTCCTCTCATCTCTCCCCTCTCCCTTCTCCCCTCTCCCCCTTCTCTCCCTCTATCCTCTCCTCTTCACCTTCCTCTCCTCCCCCTCTCTTCCTCTCTCCCTCTCTCCTCTTCTCCCCCTCATCTTCCTCTCTCTCCCCTCTCCCCCTCTCCTCCCTCCTCTCCTCTCTCTCTCCTCTCTCCCTCTCGTCTCCTCTCTCCTCTCTCCCTCTCGTCTCCTCTCTCCTCTCTCCTCTCCCCCCTCTCTTCACTCTCTCCTCTCTCCCCCTCTCCAAACTCCTCTCCCCTCGTCCCCTCTCTTCTCCTCTCCTTCTCTCCTCTCCCCTCTCTCCTCGCCTCCCCCCTCTCCCTCCTCTCTGCTCTCCCTCCTCTCGTCTCTACTCTCCTCTCACCCCTCTCATTCCTTCACATCCTCCCCCTTCTCTCTCCCCTCTTTCTCCCCCTCTCGTCTCCTCCCTCTCTCTCATCCCCCTCTCTCCATCTCCTCTCTCCTCTCCTCTCCCCCCTCTCTCCTCTCCCCCCTCTCTCCTCTCCCCTCTCATCCGCTCCCCCCTCCTCCCCTCCTCTTGCTCTCTCTCCCCCTCTCTCCTCTCCTCCCCTCTCGTCCTCTCTCTCGCTCTCCTCTCTCCCTCCCCCTCTCTCCTCTCTCGCCCCCTTCTCCTCTCTCTCTTCTCCCCCTCTCCTCCTCTCTCTCCCCTCTCTCCTCTCTCTTCACCCCTCTTCTCTCCTCTCTCCTCTCCCCCCTCTCCTACTCTCCTTCTCTCTCCTCCTCTGCCTCTCCCTCTACTCCCTCCCCCCTCATCCTTCCTCTCTTCCTCCACTCTCGGTCCTCTCCCCCTCTCGTCCTCTCTTTCTCCATCTCATCCTCTCCCCCTCTCTCCTCTCATCCTCTCCTTCGCCCCTCTTCATCCTCTCGGTCCTCTCTCCTCTTCCCATCTCCCTCTCTCCCTCTCTCTCCTCTCCCCCTCTCTCCCCATCCCTCTCCCTCTCCTCCTCCCCCTCTCGGCTCTCCTCTCCCCCCGTCTTCTCCTCTCCCCTCTCTTCTTCCTCTCTCCTCTCTCTCCTCCTCCCCCTCTCGTCCTCTCTCCTCTCTCCTCTCTTCCTCTCCCCCTCTCGATCCTCTCCCCCTCTCTCCTCTCCGCTCTCTCCTCTCTCTCGTCTCCTCCCCTCTCTTCCTCTCTCCTCTTCGCCTCATCCTCTCCCCCTCTCTCCCCCTCTCTCCTCCTCTCTTCTCCTCGATCCTCCCCCTCTTTCTACCTCTCTCCTCCTCATCTCCCCCCCTTCTCCCCCTCTCTCCCCCTCTCCCACCCTACACTGGTTATGCTAAGCCAAATTTACTACCTCCCCCGTTTCATTTTCATCCTGTCGGGAAAAAAGCCATTGATCTAACAGATGATGATGCGTTTGATGATTATTAGTTGTGGTTCGAGGGAACGAAAATTGTGCATTTGTAGTCTGGTGCATTATTAACGTACATAAAATGCGGTTATCTAATCCTTTGTTGCCAGTGTGTCGCTTCTTTCATCTTATTTCCTCGGAAAAATATTGAAACGCACTTGATCTGCCATATCGAACGTATCTCTATGAAAATAATGAAATACATTCCATCCATTAACGTGTTTTTATTTCAGTTTGTTAACAGTGTAACATCGGGAACAGAGATGACAGTCACGTGTCACTGGAAGCCATTTGTAATTCATGCGAGACAAAACCGTTGTTCACTTGCATAACTTAATCTCATTATCATTTCTGTCACTGTGTCACAAAGTTCTCTCTCATGTGATGTTATCAGGAAAGGATGACAATGGATTCTGATATACAAAGGGAAAGAACCATTTGATAGAGTGATATTGAACGCTGAGATCGACGAGCGTAAAATATAAAATGTGAGATCAAATCAAAAGTGTTGAAATTAAAGACTGGTTTGTGAACTTTATGACTTCGATATCAACCCAACTTGATTTGTCGTTTATTAGTGCAGATATCGAACAGCTGTGTCTACCAAACACCTGTTCATTCCGGAAAAGGGTGAAAAGTCAGCAAACGTGGAGCTACTGTACAACATTTATATAAGAATAATCGTGATACGTCATACAAGTCTTAAATCGTATTTAACTGTTATACATATAGTTTTCCAGAAGCAGAATATAGGGAAAAAACCTAATCAAGTCGTATTATTTTTATACAGAAAATTATTATACAAAAAAAATTATATTACATAGAAATTATATCATACATAAAAAATATATATATATATATCATAAAAAAAAAAAACATTTATTCGTATTAATATTTTTTTCTAAATTCTGGCACTGGGGATTTGAGAAAGAATCCCTACTTACGAATAGCAAAATAGTAAAAAATAATGCCAGCAGATTTTTAAGTTACCATTAATATGAGAACCTCATCAGATGCAGTTGCATTTGTTAAATTTAATTCACTTTGCAATTTATGCAAAATCTCACAATTTCCCTTCAAATGTTAAGTAATTATAAAACGCCATCACAACGGGCTCATCACTTATGTATTTTTCTTCTTTAAACAAAAGGGGAAAAAAGAAAAAAAACAAGAAAACGAATTAAATGAAATATAAACTTTCGAGATCAGGGTTTAGGGAAATAACACTTTAAAAATAATTTCGGGGCGGTGGTTTGCCAATTAGGTGTGGGCTTTGAGCACCATTATAAAAAAAAACTAAAGGCAATAGTTTTTACTTTCTATCTACATTTTATCACTATCACTATATTTGTTTTCATCAAGTATTTGCATTTGTTTGTTTTAAATGTTATTGCTGTCATCATCTTCATCATCATCATCATCATCATCATCATCATCATCATCATCATCATCATCATCATCATCATTCATACCATATCGCATATCATCATCCTCATCCTCATCCTCATCCTCATCCTCATCCTCATCATCATCATCATCATCATCATCAGTTTTATTATCATTATTATTACCATGCATATTATTATTACTATACTATGGTATTACTATCATTATCATTATTATCATCGTTCATTATCATTATTTCCATAATAATACTACCGCATCTGGTATTACCTTTACTACTATTACTACTACTACTCTACCACTACTACTTCTACTACTATTACTACTACTACTACTACTTCTTCTGCTATACGTCACATTAGAGTTTCTGATATTATTATCTTTTCATTATTACTATTATTCCTTATTATCATCCCTTGTATTTCGAGAAACATAACATGAAAAAGTGATAAATACTTACGTCTGTACTCCTCAAGATCCTGTCTGTGACGACTTTAGATATATATAAGAAGAAAAACTATAATAAAAAAAAAACACACAAACCAAATATAAAAAAAACCCAAATGCGTTAAATCTTGATGTTACAGCGGATGTTCATTAACGTTCAAAATACCCCGGGGGTGGGTATATAGATGTTCCTCACATAACAAGGTCTGTATAATACTGCTCTGTGTGGCTGACTGTAACGCGTGACTACATATCACTGATAAGATTGAGTGAATGCCATGTTTTATTTTATTATTATTATTTTTTTTTTTTGGGGGGGTGGGGTGGAAGGGAGGTTCTGTTTTTGATTAATTTTGTTGTTGATTTATAAGAAAATTGTATTTATAAAAAAAATGATAGTTCGAAAATGATTCTCCTTCATATAGTTTATGATTATAATAGTGTCATCTTTTTTAATCAAGTTCCATGTAAGTATTCATAAATGCATTGCATCGCAGGTCACAGAAAAAAAAAAAAAAAAAAAAAAAAAAAAAAATAAAAATAATAAATATTATATAATAATAAATAATATATAATATAAATAAAAAAAAATATATATTGTTTGTGACGAATTAACAGCAAATCAAAATATTTCTTCCATCATAAATACCATTACGATAAAAGTGAAAAAAAAATCGAAAAAAATACAGTACATGTCCTTGAGAAAATGCAAATAACGAATGCAAAGCTGCTTATTAGAATAATTTCTATTTACCTATCAATTTCCTGATGATAGATTGGTCCGAGATGAATATTCAACAAGAATTTTATTTAAAAATTCCCAATGAAATAGATTAAGAATTTACTCTTTTCGTTCGTTATCTATATTTAGATAATTCGCTATTCCAATACAGAGATTTTTATATAAAAAAAAATCTACACATCTTGCCTTAACGTAATTCCCTTCTTAAAAAACAAATAATTACGGTTTGAAATTAATAGAATAAATAAAAAAAATAAACAAGAGGTAATTTAATGTCTTTGCAACAGAGAAAGAACAAATCAAGCAAAAAAAAAACAAAAAAAAAAACAAAAAAACAAACAATCAAACAAACTAAAAAAAACCAAAAAAAAAAAACCTAAAAAGAAGAAGAAGAAGAAGAAGAAGAAGAGAAGAAGAAGAAGAAGGAGAAGAAAAAGCATGTGTTTATTATACACACATGAACACTGACAGACGACACCGTAACGTTACCTCAGGTATGCACAACGCGACAGGTTTTCATTGTTTTTTCTTTATTTTAGTTCGGGGAAAATATATGATTGTTGATTAATATACTTGTAGATATGGGATGCACGCACGCACGCACGCATACGCACGCACGCACGCACGGACGCGAGCATGGATGCGCGTCCGTCCACACACACACACACACACACACACACACACACACACACACACACACACACACACACACACACACACACACACACACACACACACACACACACACACACACACACACACACACACATTTATATACACATACACACACGCGCGCGGGCGAGCACATACACACATGAGAATTTAGTTAGAAAGATAGGTAAACAGACAGATAAACAGACTATACAGAATGAAAACACACAAACGCACAAGTACGATAAAATCCCATTACCCATAAACAGGTCACTTCCGCGCACTTCCTCCTACTCTGATTTCAATTCTGCGCGCCATGTGTAAAATCTGATCACTGGAAATTGCTCTCGTCTCTCTCCATAATGATTCCTCTCTCTCCTTCTCTTACCCCATCGCCCTCTTCTTTTACTCTGCTCCTTATCCCTCTCCTTCTTACCTTGCCCCTTATTCCTTCCTCTCTCTTCTACCTCTTCCCTACCCTGCCTCTATAATCTCTTCCCCTTCCCTTCTATCTTACTCTCTCCTTCTCTTCCCGTATCCCTTAAACATCCAGCCTTACCTAACTCCTCCTACCTTACACCTTCCCCATCTTCCTTATCACCTCTTCCTCCCTTACACCTTTCCTTCTTTCCTTACTATCTACTCCTTACCCCTTACCCTCCTTCCTTACCTACTCCTCTTATCTTACGCCCTCCCCTCCTTCCTTATCTCCTCTTCCTCCTCCCTTCCCCCTCCCCCCCCTCCCCAAGCCTCCCTTTCCCCTCCCCCTATATCCTTAACCTCTCCTCCCTTCCCCCTCCCCAAGCCTCCAATATGTAACTCATTAAAACCAGCAATTACGTACTTAACCTGCCAGACCCGTTGCATCACTTGGATAATTTGGTCATGCGTTCTGATAAAATACATTAAGGAGAGAGAGACCTCTCTTCTTGTTTAATCAATTTACTCTTTAAAAAAATATATATACATACATATATTAGAAACTCAATCAGCAAACGAAACAAAAAAAAACAAAAAAAATCCTGAAGGACCACAAGGCAAAATGTTCCATGGTTGACGCGATCCAGGGGAATGGACCAGGTGGTGAGCGGCGTATCCATGGGGGGGAATGGGAGGGGAAGGGAATGGGAGGGGAAGGGAGGGGGGATGGGGGGAGGGAAGGGAGGGAAGGAAGGGAGGGGAGGAAGGGAAGGAAGGGAAGGGGCGGGAAGGAGAGGGATGGGAGGGGGAATGGGAGGGGAGGAAGGGGGAGGGAGGGGAGGTGAGGTGAGGGGATAGAAGGGGAGAAGAGAGGGAAGGGAGGAAGAGAAGGGGAGAGGGAAGGGGAGGGAAGTGAGAGGGGAGGAAGGGAAGTGGAGAGAATGGGGAAGGAAGGAAATGGAATGGGAGGGAGGCAAGAGGGAGTGGGAGGAGGAATAAGGAGAGGAATGGGGAAGAAGAGAGAGGGAAATGAGGAGAAAGGGGGCAAAGAGGAGAGTTGAGAAGTAGGAGCAGGAGAGAAGAAAGAGAAAAGGAGAGAATGTGGGTGTGGTAGGAAGGGAAGAAGAGAAGTGGGAAGGAAAATGAGATAAGGAAGAGGAAAAAATGGTAAAAGAAGTTAGATAATGCAAACACAAGGAGGAGATAAAAGCGAAAAGGAGAGAGAGAGAGAGAGAGAGAGAGAGAGAGAGAGAGAGAGAGAGAGAGAGAGAGAGAGAGAGAGAGAGAGAGAGAGAGAGAGAGAGAGAGAGAGAGAGAGAGGAGGGAGGAGAGAGGAGAGGGGAGAGTATAATATATATATATATATATATAATATATATATATATATATAATATATATATTATTATATATATATATATATATATATATATATATATATATAGAGAGAGAGAGAGAGAGAGAGAGAGAGAGAGAGAGAGAGAGAGAGAGGAGAGAGAGAGAAGAAAAAGAGAGAAGAGAGAGGGAGAACAGTGTAAATGAAGAATTATGACGGAGAGGGAGGGTTGACTAACCCACTCCCATCATTGACTTCCTATACAACATAAAGCTCATTGATTAGCTGTCAACCAGACTATAATATCCCGGATCTTAATAAACCACACCGACACGCCTATTGCATCACCCTGTTGCAAGACCGATTGATTATCCAAAATCATTAACAGCTGAATCATTGCAGACGCAACCTATCTCCCCGACACAAAAAACTCAACCCTGCAACGAACGCAAACCACATACTAAATATACCAACATCCTATAACAACCTTTTCACCATCTAAAACGTCAAAAGCAAAACAACACGCATCAAAGAACACAACTTGCTGTTGCCAGACAAGGGGACCTCAGCGAGGCACCAGTCAGACCAGTAGCGAAGGACATGCGGTAACTTACGTGGGTTGTGATAACGCGACGTTGGCAAGACATCCTGTTTAGGGTTCTGTTAATATTGTTACCAATTGAGGGATCTTTATTATTGTTATTAATGTCTGTGTTAGTATTTAGAGGGGGAAGGAGAGGGAGAGGGGGAAGGAGAGGGAAAGGGAGTGGGAGAGGGAGGAGAGAGGGAGTGGGAGAGGGTGTGGGAGGAGAGGGAGAGGAAAAGGGAGGAGGAGAGGGAGGAGAGGGAGAGGGAGAGGGAGGGGAGAGGAAGAGAGAGAGAGAGGAGAGAGAGAGAGAGAGAGAGAGAGAGAAGAGGAGAGGGAGTGGAGAGAGAGGAGGAGAGAGGAGAGGAGAGAGGAATATCGGAAGAGAGAAGAGAGAAAAAAGAGAAAGAGAAAAGAAAGAGAAAGAGAAAGGAAGGGAAAGAGAGAGAGAGAGAGAGAGAGAGAGAGAGAGAGAGAGAGAGAGAGAGTGAGAACAAGGTGGATGGATCGAAAGAGAGGTGGATGAATGTATGAAAGAAGAGAGATGGAGAAGCAGATAGACAGTAAAGGGATAGAGCTATTGTCGCCACTGGAGAGATCATTATTATTATCAATGTCAGTGTTATTATTGAGAGGGGGAGTGGGAGTGGGAGTGGGAGGAAGAGAGGGAGGAAGAGAGAGAGAGGAAGGAAGGGGAGGGATAGAGGTAGGAGAGGGAGAGAAGAGAGAGAGAGAGAGAGAGAGAGAGAGAGAGAGAGAGAGAGAGAGAGAGAGAGAGAGAGAGAGATTCCATTATGAGTTTCCGCACAGCTGGCCATCCTAATCAACATCCTATCTATAACAGAAACCATGTCACATCATCATTATCATAGTTTCCTACACATACTTCCCCATCACCCTTTCCCCAAGATAAACATTTGAGGAGTAAGCCTCTTTTTTCAAACAGGATTTGCCTTAGTATTACCCTAACCTCCCTTAGGTTGCCTTTGGTCTGATTCACTGTATTTTCACTTTCATTTAATCATTTGAATAACTCATATAGCCATGTTTATAATTAATTAATGACAATGACAATCCTTCACTTTTCTTATGGAATTCATAAGAAGTTGTTTGCATTTGCCATTAAATAAGGAAACACCAACATTACACTCCTAGAAAAAAATACTAATAATATTGCTCCTCTTGTCAATGCAATTATTCTCTCTCTCCTTGAAACACATCCTTGAAATAAGTGTAAGGGCATTTTTCAACTAAAATATTTGGTATTTGGAATAAGAAAAAAATAAAATTTGTGTTGTGAAAGATTTATTTTCACATAGGAAGAGAAATATGATATCAAACTTTCACCACCGACTGTTTTATTAATATAAATATATCTATACAAATCAGTTGTTTGGTTGAGTTACTATTTGCCAAATAATAATACAGTTCACACATTCAATGATGTGTGAACTGTATACCAATAATGTTAATATCACTATCCTTTTGTATTGTAAATTAAGCCCGTTTCATTTTTGCTTAACATTAATCTTACTGAAACAGGAATAATTTCTAAAATAAAACAATAAAAAATACTTGGGAGGCAATGGAAACTATTGTAAAGAAATTTAGTTGAATACGGACTGTATAGGTGGAGCTTACTTTGTACTTTGAGATATATAGAGATAACAAAATGCTCTTTGTGGTTCACTGGTAACTTTCCATTTTCTAAAACATGTATTCCACTTGATACTGATGCTCAAATCTTACAATTGAAATATTATGTAGATGAAATCTAAATATACATAGATTTGTTTTTCCATAAAAAAAGAAAAAAAGAAAAGAAGAAAAAATATAAAGTGACAATTCATGAGAAATGTATTTTAAACCTAATAAGTCTCTCTATTCATAACAGGAATGGGTAATTTGTCAGCAACCAGCTGGAGAATTTCCTGCGTCTTCTTCCTCCAATTGTCAATGAGCTTTGAGGTTGCGCACCAATGTTCACCGTGTCTAGGGTCAGCCGCCAGGCATCTCTTCATGACCTCTTCCTTTTGCTCTGGTGTTCCGAATAAGGTTTCCATTTTGTAGTACCATGCCCAGGCATCACCGAGATCTGGATCGATTTTGACTGTCTTGTTGAACCACTCACGAGCTTTGTTCTTTCTGCCCTCCATCCAGAACATTTTAGCAACAGCCAGAACGACATGGGCGTCGTCTTGGCATCTCTTCAGGGCATCAACACTGCGGGATTTCCTCTGGGCTGGATCTTCAAGGAAAATGGCCTGTGCCCACAAGTTACCGGATGTGGGGCACTCCTGCAAAGCACGTGCCATGAGTGCTCTACTGACCTCACGCTGACTAGCTCGGAGTTCCAAGCGGATGGCCAACAACCACAGCTCGTCGTTCATGGGATTCCGGACTCTCGACTTCTCCAGAGTAGCACGCGCTGTTACCAACTTCCCTTGCTTCTCCTCCAAGGAAGACAAAAGCCGCCACAGAGGAATAGAGGAGGGACACCTCTTGACTGCATCTCTGTACACCTCCCATGCTTTGTCTTTTTGGCCCTGCTGTTCTAAGATCTGGCCCTTCATCATCCACAGCTTTGCAAAGTCTCCAAATTCCTTTATTCCTTCATCAAGGAGATTCTTCGCAAGTTCCAGGTTCCCCAGAGCCCACTCAAGGTGAGCAGACTTCATCATCACCTTCGAGGTAGCTGCCTGGGAACGGGCCTTTGCTAGGAGTCTTCTTGCTCTCTCATATTCATTATTCTCAGACTCTAGCTTAACAGCAGCCAACCAAATTTCTTCTGAATTTGGATTTGCTTTGAAAGCAAGTGCCAGAATTGATCTTGCAGCAGGAACATCACCAGCCAGCCACTTGGACTTGGCTCCCATAAGCCAAAGGGTTTCTTCCTGAGGGCAGTGAGTAACAGCCTGCTGTAGCAGAGTCTCCAAGGACTCTCTCGTCCCACTGCTGCGCTCAAAGTGTGCTGCTGCTAACCATACAGACTTCTTCTTTGGATAAACAGACAGGGCATGACTGTATATGGCTCTTGCACACTCAATGGCTCCTTGGCTTGCACAGGCATCCGCATCCTCCATCCATGTATGTTTGCGATCCTCATCCTCAACCCCATAGCCAATGATATTCTTTATGATGGCCTGGCAGGTGAGGACAGCTCCAGCATGCTCAGCCTCCATGGCATCCTTGATCCAGAAATCTCGATTGATGTCCACCATGTTGGCCTGCAGTGTCGAAATGGCACGCTCAATAATCTTTCCAACCAGTGTGTTGTTACCATTGGCTTCTTCCAGCTTTGCGGCTGTGATCCAAATCTGACGATCCTTAGGATTATTCTCACGGGCTTTGTTCAACACCTTCCTTGCATTTTCATAGTTTTCCAAGCGAGCCAAAGCTAGCCAGAGGTCAACAGAAGTTGGGCAGCACTCCACAGCTCGACTAAGGAGAATCTTTGCATCCTCCTCATCTTCCAATTCGACAGCTAGTTTCCACAGCAGTTCTGAATTGGGAATCTGCTCCAGGGCCTTTCTGTACACCCTCTTTTTTGCCTTTAGTTCCAACTCAAGATCGGCAGCCTTGATCCAGATTCTGGGTGAGTATGGCAGGGTCTGGACAGCCTGAGCAATGACAGCACGAGCCATATCTGGTGGCTGGAGTCGAGCTGCTTCTAGCCAGACATCCTCAGACTTGGGGCACATCTCACAACCTTTCATCACCAAATTCCTGGCACTCTGGATTTTACCCGTGACCTCTTCGAGACGTGCAGATGCAATCCACGCAGGGGGATGGTTGGGGTTGGTTTCCCTAACTGACTTCAGGAGGAGTCTGGCCTTCTTGACATCATTGATGTCTCCACCATACTGTGGAATCATACTCTGCAAGTCAGTGAGATATCCCTTGGGGTCAACCACTGTCTGACCACCTACAGCATCAGAGACCTGGTTCAGCCTCATGCCCATCAGTGTGTTACGAGCCTGTCCAATTTTACGCAAATCAAGATCACCACTTGGTGTTAACATGCCTGGAGTGTCGTCCCAGGCATCATGGAGGCCAGGCCTGAGCCTGGGTCAATAGTTGTCACATTCTCTCCCCCAAGGTTGTGAGAGAGTACACTGTCTGGCAGTGGGGTAAACCTCTCATCCCTGGGGTTGCGTTGCTTTCTGTTCCGGGCATCACCAACCTCCGGGATGGTACTCCATTCGCCCTCGCTCACATGTGCCAACTCTCTCTTGAGATCGGAAAACATCTGCTGGATCTTGGGGCGCTCCTGACGGTAGTTCTCCAGTTCTGCTTTGAGGCGCTGCTCGCGGTACTCCCTCCGCTTTTCATCCATACGCTTGTCAATTTCGTCGTAGATTGCATCTGCCTCTTCGTCATCTTTGTCGTACGGATCTTTACTACATAGTGATCCTCCATAACCGTTGAACTGAAAGGAAATGAAAAGTTGATGTTGACATATCATGTTCTATACATAAGATTTTCTTGAATTAATTGCGCTACTTGAATTTGAAGACGAGTTAAATGCAAACTTCCTACTTCCTACCCTCATTAAAACTTTGTAAATAATTTTTAAAAATCTTATTCCAGAATGATTGAAAAGTGATCTTATCAAAGAGATACTGGTCATTTGCTATTACAAGATCAAAATATCATACATAAATATTAATATATAAAGATATTCCATCTAATTATAAAACAAGTAAATAACACCAAAAAAATATTTATCATCATTAGAAAGAATAAGGTCAAGACCAAGACCAAGAACAAGAACAAGAAAAAAAAAAAAGAAAAAAAGAAAAAAAAGAAAAGAAGAAGAAAAAGAAAAAGAAAGAAGAAAAGAAAAGAAGAAGAAGAAGAAGAAGAAGAAGAAGAAGAAGAAGAAAAAAAGAAGAAGAAAAAAAAGAAGAAAGAAAAAGAAGAAGAAGAAAAAAGAAGAAGAAAGAGAAGAATAAGCAGCAAAAGACTAAGAAGAAAGAAAGAAAGAAAAGACGTATTATCAATGAACTTACAAATCCCTAGATTATCACTTCTGAAAAAAGGAGTTTACTTTTATATATATATTTTTTTTGAAGTGAAGTAATAAGCTTTTGTATTTGTTAATGCTACAAATAGCATTAATGCAGTTCCTTCCCAAGTTGTAGAGATCTTATAGAAGTTAGTTTAAACTTTTTTACATGGAAGAAAACAGGAAGAGTGAGAGAAAAAGGCAAAGAAGAAGAAGAAGAAGAAGAAGAAGAAGAAGAAGAGAAGAAGAAGAAGAAGAAGAGGAAAAAGAAAAAAAAGAAAAGAAAAGAAAAAAAAGAAAAGGTCAAATGAAAATAGAGTAACAAAAATATGAACGCTATCCATTTATGCAATTACACACTGATAATCACCTCGTCATAGTTAGCATCATTAAGATCTTCGTCATCCTCTTCCTCTTTTTTCTTCCGTTTACTAGGTGGCGCATGGCGGTCGTCTGACACATCATTGGCATCGCGAGCAGGACCAATATCGGAACGCGTGGTGAAGCCAGTGGCTCTGAAATTGGGACACGGAGTAAATTTCCAAGACTTCGATTAAGGATTTAAAATTGGGAGAAGAGTGTAAAACTGTTGTGAGATTCGTTATGGTATTTTTTTTCTTTGAAATTTCCTTCTGGAAATAATGCTTTATATCTCTATCTTTTTTCTAATACTGAGCCTTGTTTATATGTCTATCTTCACACATAACTTGTTGCCTGCAGCTCCATGAATTTTCGGACAAAACTATGGCTATGCTAACTGCAAGCACAGCCAGGAAAAGCATATATTTAAAACTATTAAACCTTAATAATAATTTGAAAGTGAGCTCTATTTCATAACAATAGTTAGCAATGGTAAGAGAATACTAATGATGAACTGAAAAGATACACCATTTAGAATAGGATCCCCTATGACTAAATGTATATTTATTGTGCATTATGTCATAAATCAACTTCAAGTTCACTCAGCCTTCAAAAAAATAGACAGCTCTATTTCAGTCTCTAAGAATGACACACAAATAAAACGAAATCCTACTAGAGCAGAAATAAATAAAAGTATTATGTTCCATTTCAGACTTTATTACACTTGATGATGAATACTTTTACATGTATTTTAAATCCATAGCTGTTTCAATAACAAAAGAAAGAAAGAAAGAAAAAAAAAGAGATAACAGCAGAAAGAAAAAAATTAATCCAAATTAATTCCAGCGTCCCACTTAACAGCATTTAATGATATTCCAAAATTCAAACAAAAACTTCAGTAAATTAAATGTAGTTCAGAAATTTCACATCTTTTCAACAGGTGGAAACTTTAATTATAACTTAAAGAGATAATGAAACATCCATCTACAAACATTTTATTTGTTATAGTTTATCTTTATACCTATGGAAAAAAAAAAAAAAAAAAAAAATTATATAATTATTCCTGATACACAGTAAAACTTTCAAATCTGCATAAAAATGATCTTATTATAAATAAACACTTTTCTTTTTCAGTACTTATAGAAAAGATGACATGGTTAGGCAAATGGCAACAGATTTAAAATACTGCACCAACTAGTTTACTATTTAAACAAAGGCCAAAGACTGGAAACTTTGTTAAATGTATAAAAGGATGATGTTTCTGTGCAGTTTTTCAGTCACCTTGCATTTTTTTTTTTCTACAAATGTTTCAAAATTCTAAACTGATTTCAAGCCATTAAAGTAGTGCATTCCATTAGAATTGCAAAATGCTGTCCTGATAACAAATCTAATAAAACTGTATCCATCCAACAATCAATCTGAGAGCTTTCATGAACTGCACCTTCTGAAAGATATAGATATAGCCTTGCCCTTAAATAGAAACTATATCTATTTTTCTTCCATGAACTCCTCATTAAAATTTCAAATTCTATCACAACTGTATAATATTAAACCAACGCTGCCGGGTCACGTGTACCAGTGTCATAACATAATGCTTGGTCGGTGGGGTAAGCCTGTACACGCGGAGACGTGCCAGAGTGCGTGCAGCGGGACGTTCGGCTTCAGGCAGCTGACTTCCGCGCCCAGTGTCTGACTGGTGCCAGAAATCACCCGAGTTTTATCACATTCTGGGATTTCTCTTATCCGGCAGTCATGGGTTAAAAAAATGCAAACAATCAAATAAAAAAAAAAACTTTGGAGCTGGGGCAAAGGTAATCAAATCTCCACCTTGTATATTCTCAGATAGTATTCCTTACAATCGCCAAATGTGCATAAGCTACAATGCTCACAGTTGTTTCTGTGGAAGTCTTAATAACTTTTCCCTAAATACAAGCAAATGATGCATATATATCAACCATATTTCCATAAACTTTTAAAACATCCACAGAAATTTTTTCAGAATTCCCAATCCCACCACACATCTCGCTCTTATAACTCTCCCCAGATACCTCACAAAACCCAAATAACCCAAAAGAAAACTCTAAACCTAAGCCAAAATAAACAAAAAAAACCTTAAACAACAAAATTAAAAAGTAAATAAAGGTAAAAACCCGGAAAAAAATCATCCGTTCTCACCCTCTCCCCACACCAGCCACGTATCCCAAAGGCGCTGGCATGCCTATGAAGTTCTTTTTGTTCTTATTTAACAGTGCTGCTGGTGGTGCTGCCATCCTGCCGGTGTCCTAAGGCGGCTTATGCTTCGAAAAAGTGGAATTATCGCCGTATTTAGAGGGAAATGAGTGAGCTCGAGTGAACCTCCTGTGGTTCTCGTCAGGGAGGTAAACAAACGTTGTGTGTTTTGTCGAGATCGGGTTATGAGACCGAGATAATTATTTTATTATAGGTTGGTTTAATTTAGAAACGAGTAAATTATGTGGATTTTTTTATATGTAGAGATTCATTTTTGAAAACAGTTTCGTGCGATTTTATAGGATTTTAATGTCAAAGAAAACGTAATTTTAGAGATTTTTTTAGGGATGACTATTGTAATTGTATTTTGTCATCAGTGGTTCTCTTGTAGTCTGTGATAAAACATACAATTACGACAATTATCTTGAATAAATAGTTCGGGTTCTAAAGCAAAACTTAAAAAGACAAATCTCAAATTTTTTCCCTATCGTATTATTGATTAATTGTCCACTTACGTATCCTTATGCTTCTGTTAGCAAACACAGACATTCGTAAGAGGGCTTTCAGTACCTCCAAGTCCCAAGGTTTTTGTTGTGGTTGGATAGAGAGCGATTGACTCCTCCACAGCAAGCTCGACCGAAGCTCTTGCGTGACCCTTGCTGTTTTGTGCACACATTTCGTTGTTGCCGCGACCCTAATTGCTTGCAATTAGCTTCGTGCCCTGTAGCTGTTCTTTACTATATGCATTTTTCGGCATTGGGATAACTCGCTTCGCATCCTCTGGTGAACTGGACCCCATCTTCGAACTCGTGCTCGGACTGGGCAGACCTTTACCTCCTGCAGGGGAGGGTGTGTCTGGGGGGCCTTAGCGTGCCTGCCTTACGGTGCCTGTGAGTTGCCATTCTTTTGCTAGGGACCGGTATGGCAGACTGCCACTCTAGGAAACTTCCTATAGGAAACGAATAGACAGGTAGGAGCCCTCCTTTTTGACGCACCTGCTAGACTGAACCTTGACCCGTCATATCACCCAAGCTCTGGCATGACCAAGGGCCATGTCATAAAATTGGCATATGCTGGAGACCCATCTCTTGTGAGGTGGCTTTCCAGAAGATCATCACAATCACTGAGGTGGCGGTCACACACCTCTGTATGACTCACAATGGCTTCAAGTTGACAGTAGCCAAACCTGAACAACTGACCCCATTCCTCTCGACCGAAGGCCAAAGGAAACTGGAATGTCAAGGTTTTACTCCCGTCCCCTCTCCGGAAACGAAGGCAAAATGCACGGTCGTGGCTAAAAAGATCGACAGGACGATCCTCCCACGATCGTGTGAGTCAATCAGCCACATGGGATCATGATGTTTAATACATCGGTCCTAATCTACAATATAGAACCAGAGTGCTTTATTCAGATCCAACAATGTTCAAACTGCTACAGGTTTGAACATAACAAACACTTATGCACACACACAGATGTTCTCGCTGCGGTGGCGAAGGTCACTTCTTCGCCAAATGCAAGGAGAACATCAAATGCTGCAACTGCGAGGGGACGCACGCTGCAGTTAGCGGATCCTAAACGAAACGAAATACTCAAAGCAAAACGAACCCAGCTTAGGGAAAACAAGAACACTGCTCCATCATACGCCACAACAGCCACCACTGTTTGCCGAGACCAGCACACCCAGACGACCTGCATCTACCTCCAGGACAACTCTGCCTCCACCTCCCCAATTCAACAACACATTCACATGTAACACAAACCCAAAAAATACAAGCCATCTTACACGTAGCTCTCGTTGCTGCTATATACAACGCTAAGAAATTCGCAACGTCGTCCCTTCATGTTACAAAGCTTCCACAGCATTGTTACTCCAGAGATCTTCGAAGACGACAATTTATACATCCCTGAATACGCTACAACATCACAAACCACAGCAACTGAGGTGACAAACACTAACCCAGAGCCTCATCGCTCTACACAAAGAAACAGCGTTTTGCAACCAGCACCGCAACGAAATCCAAAAGAAACTGCACAAGCACTTAACACTATAGAAAACACTGAACACAAACAGATCTCACCACCAAACAAGCATGCAAAAAAGACAAAAAGGATCCCCCAGTCCCGCAGCTTTGTCCTCATCGTTTGGATGACACCATCCTTGACGGCGAGAGTAGCGGCTCCGAGATCGACGTCGAGGTCGTTCCCGAAGCCGAGGAAGAGCTCCCTCTCCCCTTGGAGGGAGCCGTTGCCGTGCTCCCTTCTAGGAAGCGCTTGGGACAGCGCGGGAGTATTGGGAATTGGTCCGCCGATTCCCAGGACTTCCGCCCTGTGTCCTGCTCGCAGGACTCTCCCTGACCTCGAGGAACCGTTGATCGAGGCTCGATCACGAAACCGCTACCGGGATCAGGTAACACCACGCAAGGTAAGCCCAGGTCAAATGGGTCTACCATGAGTGGCTTTCTAACAATCGTTCAAGCAAATGTAAGGTCGTTTTTTCGATTCGTAATATCTTTTTACGACTTTCGCCCTGATGTGGTCCTCCTGAACTCTATATCCATCACCAATGGCTACAGAATTCGGCACTATGGTTACACATCCAGGCAATCAGGGGACGGATTGCAAATGGGGTCCTGTATCCTCATAAAATTCACCGTCACTCATGAGTTCCTTATCCTCTCATTCAGCCATCCAGACTTTCCATTGCCTATTGAACCAAACACTAATTTGCCTCTTGCTGACCAACAAATTATTTAATTATACAAACCTCCCAGTCTTTGCCAGAGATATCAACGCTACCCACACGACACTACACCACAGCACTACCAATGCCCACAGTAGGCAACTCTTTTCTTTTTTTTGAAAAAAAAGCTTACTACAGAGGACCCGTTTCTTCACTCATACCAAATAGAGGAAAGTGCCGCCCTGATTCTTTTTGCGGGGAACAGGGCAGCACTTGCCTCCCACACAAACCGCAACCCGGCCGAACGTTGGTTCAGACACAACCCATCAAATTTAAAAATTTCCACACACCAATACTGAAAAAAAAAAAAGTCGACTTTCCGGTATACACAAGCAGACTGGGGAGTCGTTTAAATCCAAAAAAATTTATCAAAATTTCAATTTAATTTGACGGGCTTGATTCCCAACCAATAGAGGTTTTTGGGAAGCATCTTTTGCCTCCACGCCCAAATATGCTGTGCACGTAGAAATAACCCAGAACCAATTATCCCATGGATAGGCTGGGAAAACCTGCGAACTCAAGCCCCCATCTCGTGTGAGGAAATAAAAGAAAAAATAAAGAGGTTTCCTTATAAGGTCCAGGTCCTCACAGATCGGACGGACGCTCTTATTACCTTCTGACAATTTATACAAAATTTTATCGCCTTTACAACCCTCCTCCTACCCGGGTACTTTCCCCTCCTTTTTAAGGCGCTTAGTGGCCCCCATTTCCAAACCACAAAAAAACCTGACTGACCCCAAAAGGTTACCACCCCATTGTCACTCGAGAACTGGCAAAATTTTTGAAAAAAATCAAAACACCGACTAAGGGGGATTCGGAGACCATAACCTTCTCTCCCACAAACAATTCGGCTTTCGCTCGCATCGCTCGACGCAGGACGCACTCAACATCATCACAAATTACATAAACAACAACCAAGACCGACGACTAAAGACTGATCTTGTCACAAAAGATGTTGAGCGAGCCTTCGACACGGTCTGGCATGCTGGCCTGAAGTACAAGCTGTGCACTAAATCTAACTTCCCACCTTTGATTAAAAAGTTGCTCTGCAGTTTTCTTGATGACCGCAGATTAAAATTGAAATTCTTAAACAAAGTTTCAGGCACCATTTCATAGCACGCTGGGCAGCATACTAAATCCAGCACTATACATTATACACAAACGACCTTCCAGACCCCCCCACACACAGACTCACTTAATATCCTCTATACTGACGACTGTACGCACTTAGCTTGACACAAGGCGTTTTCATGTGTTTCATCAATTCAAAGGCCGTCCTGGCAAGAAAAACCTTACATTCGCTTAATCGATTTAATTAAAAGTGCGGCCCCATGCACGAAGCTGCATCTATACAAAACACTGATCAAACCTCTCTTCACATACACACCGCTTGCACTCACACAAACAGCATACAATAACAAGTGCAAACTCCAGCTCGTTCAGAATAAAGCACTCAGATGGATCTATATGATAAATTGGGATCGATTTATTATATCTGAACTCCACGAGGAAGCTTCTCTGCTTCCTCTGAACATCGAGTGGCGTAGGTTGGTCTGTAAACGGACCGACTGGCTGGATAGACTCGATACCATCTTTCGCTCCGGCCGGAGACCGGGATTAGGCCATGCATGATATTTTTTCTTTGGCATGGGACGAAGTGGAAGCAGTTTTTTAGGCTTGGCCGCATCCTTTGAAGCCACCTCCTACCTCTTCATTTTCACCTTTCCCCTTCCCCTAACCCTTGTTTTGTTTCGTTTGTGTTCTCTCGTTCTTTAACGTAGTTTATTTTCTTTTGGTTTGTTGTGACATTTGAATCAAAATTTAACCTCCCTTTGCCACAGCCCCCACATCCCCGCTTTTAAATACTTTCACCTCATCACCTGACTCTATGTGAAAGCCGTAACCTCACCCTCGCTAACTCCCCAGCCTGCCACACAGCTCCTAATCCTGTACAGGTCCAACTCCAGACACTGGCACACAATTTTCGTCCGAACTTTACCGAACACCGGCCCGCAGCAGTTTCCAATTTCGGCATAATCCACCATGCTGCCCTACATCCTTTGCGTGGATTTTAAGTAGCATTTCTCCCCAAACGACTTATTCCTTTGTAAAGTATGGGAAAAAACTAATCTCGTAAGAACTCTACAGGTTTATTGTAAAACTACATTAACATCTTTAAATCAAAGTATAAAATATTTCTTTGGAGCAAAAAAAGAAAAAGAAAAATCCAATTGTTCTGTGAGCAAATTTTCAAGGTCAGACAGGTCATCATATGAATTTGGCCCCTCGTGGCCATAGTTGGAGTGCCTACCTAGCCACTGGGTGGCAAAGCCAGCCCAAGTCAGTGCTGGTCCCAAGCCCGGATAAAATAGAGAGAATGATTACCTAAAAGGTAACACCGTCACTCTCCGTGGAAAGGAACTGGGGACCCTACCATTTACTCACTCCAAGAGTATCACATGAAAACTACAATTAAGCATCATACTGTGACTCGGCCGCTCAAACTTGAGCCTATACCGTTGAAAAAAAAAAGCAAGGTAGGCC